>NC_056732.1:1804992945-1805050445 GCF_019279795.1 Protopterus annectens
ATTTTTAAAATGTTACAATTCATTATGTTCTTGTTCTCAATTACCTTTCTCTTTCCCATCAAAATCCAGCATTTGCTGTCTTCCTTTGGAAAAAATTATCTGACGTCTGCTTGGGGCATAAAAATACCTGTACAAACACTTCTATGCAAAAATCTTGAATCGTCTGTACTGTGTTGACAGCTAGGAGCCATACAAATGCCCTCTTATTGTTCCTTTGTTTATTGCCTTTCCACTCTCTCTTCTCAATCTTTTCTAACCTCCTCTGATTGATTGTTATACTTATTATGCAGTATTCTGTGTGCCCTGACAATTATCCCTTTTAATAGCAGCTTCTGTTCTAGACTCAATCAAAAATGCTACCAAAGCTTTTTTTTTTCACTTAGCACTCCACTAACACTTTCTCCTTATCTATACTTTTTATCAAACTTTGATAGAGAAGGCAGTTACTAACCTGTTGTCTGGCTAGGCGAATCCACTTCTGATAAGAACCTGTTACTAGCAGTGTCCCACAAGGTTCAATGTTGGGACGCCTCCTGTTTGGTATATTCTTCAATAAAGTGAAGGCCAATGTTTGGGGCCTCTGGCTTGCCATGTTTGCTAACGACTGTATGCTAGAAGCAATCAATGAATCTTCAAACAATGTTGACATCCTACAAACAAACCTAAAAATAACAAATAACTGGTGCCAAAACCATGGACTGAGACTAAATGCTAAAAAAATGTGTAATCATACCATTTGGTAAAATCAGATTTCCCTGCAAATTATAATATTGATAGAACACCCCTAAAAGCAGACCCAGTGGTAAGGGACCTAGGAACACAGATAGACAGTAACCCAAACTTTGACCTCTAGGTAGCTACGGTAGTGAAGAAATCCTTCTAAGTGGCTCAGCTTATACATAAAGGTTTGGCCTCAAAATCAAAGATGTCATAGAGTCGTTGTATTTGGCCCTCATCAGGCCCATAATCGAGTACAGTATTCCATTCTGCATGTACCTAATCAGGCACTTACACCAACAGGAGTGGCCCCAGAGGTTTCTCACTAAAAAATACAAAGCGCAAGACAGATGTCTTATGTGGGCCAACTAAAGGTCCTATACCTTTATTCCATCTCATCTTGTTTACTGAGTGGTGACTTATGCCTGACCTACAAACCATTCTCTGATCCAGCCCTGATGAAAATGTTACATATTCACAAGAAAAGTTATATGAGGGTTACGTGTTGCATGGAGCTGAACCTTATTTCTGACTCTGACAGAAGTTGCTGAAGAGACATATTAGTTTCCCAAAGGCTACCTAATCTATGGAATAAATTTCCCAACTTGTAAAACAAAGTCCATCCCTCACTCTCTTCAAAAAGAATTTGGAAAAAATGGATGGGGAACAGTAAATTCACTCCCTGGGTATTGCCCATGTCCCCTTATAGACATATGCAGTCTTTAAAATAACTCAGGGCTCCCATACCCAAAGACCCAGTGCCCTGAAACTACCCCATCCCATATTTGGTGAATTAAGCTCTAACATTGTCATACCCTGCATATTATTGGCCAGGCTTGTAAAGGCTCTTGTGTGATTAGCCTAGTAATCATCTATGAACCTGCCATCCAAACTTCTGCTTGTTCTCATCCTACTCTCTAGTTATTTGCTGTGAATACCTATGTTCCTTTGCTAATTGTCTTCAGTAATTTCCAGACCCTCTTGCCTATTTTCTATATGCCTACTTATAATCATCCCTATTGGTACAATATCCTTTCTATATTCTCATGTTGGCTTAGTTCTTAGAATACTTTATGTTACTTTATCACTGTAATATTCTGTATGGTTGTAGTTATTCCTTAAGGATCTGTACCCAAACTCCGACTCTCTGCTTTCTCATTAAACTCCTCAGATGTTTCATCATCATTCCTATTCACTTTGATTTATAACCTTCTGCTTGTGGTGTGTATATGAGCCTTAACTCTGTAGCTCTAAAGCATACATTCAAATCAGGTAATTCTAAACCACCTTGTTTTATGGGGACAATCAGCTTATACCATTTAACTCTTCCCTCTGATCTGTATATAACACTAAAGGAATTAGAGTAATTTCACTGCTTGCATCTCACTACTCATATCCATAATCAAGAACTTCCAGGTTCTCATTTTTGTATTACTTTTTGTTTACTCTCTTCTCGCATAATGGTAGCTGCCATAATAGAATTCTTCTTAATTATACACCCACATATTTCATCGTGTTATGTCCCCATAAATATGGGTGTCGTCAAACCAATTCAGATATGAGTACATAGTTTACAGCTATAACCTTTGTTTTATCTTCCTTTATTTTATATCTTGAAAAGACTTGAAACTGACTCAAAATGTTCCACAACACTACATCATTTTCTGATTTATCAAGTACAAAATAATATCATAATATATGGATTGCCACACCAGTTATACCCTTGATGTGTGAGTCATTTATTTTCTTTGACAATAGTTCAAATATTAAGCAAACAAAAGGGAAACAGGGCATTCCTGCCTGGTTCCTCTGTTCAAGCACAACTTATTGGAGAGGATCCACCCACTTTAATTCCTGCCTATGACTCTTCGTATGTCCTCATGATTAACCCTATTACAGTATCAGGGAATGCAAATGCCTCCATTTCCCTAATCATAAAATCCCAACTGAATGTTTTCTCTGCATAAAGACCCACCAATAATTTCAACACTTTGCTTAACTATGGATCATCATTGCTCTATTACCGTATTTCCCCAAAAATAAGACCAGGTCTTATACTTCCCCCCCTGCCGAAATACGCATTAGGGCTTATTATCAGGGAATGCCTTATTTACCACCTCCCCACGTACAACAATCTACATTTATTCATGTACAAAAATCGACAGTTATTAATATACACAAATCGACATTTATTCATGTACAAATATTGACATTTATTCATGAACACAAATTGACATTTATTTGGTACTTTTCTGTTACTGGGCAACAGTTCTAGGTAATGTGTTAACAGTTGTGTGAGAATTCTACATAAACTGTGCAACAAACATTTCAACTTCAGAATATCTACACCTTGGCTTTCACAGTGCAATATTTTATGCTTAACAGAAAGTGCAGAAAAATCTCAATACGTGTATTGGAAAAGGAGAATAAAACAGGTGAATAACTGCCACTTTTTGAGTGGTGATGCTTTCTTTATTCCTTAACCAAACCGTAAGAGAAGAATGACGGAAAGTCATAAAAATGAAGTCTGGGAACTAGTGGCCTTACTTTGTAATTACCCCTTGATAATGAAATGTTACCTTAATACAATAAAGTAAAAAAAAACTGTCAAGAGCTTTCTGGCAGCTGAAAGCAGAAGCAATCCATTCTGTTTCCCCGATAATGGAAAAGTTATTCAAATACAATCATGTCGTCTTCTTCTGGAACATTGTCATAAGTCTCCAACCCCCAAATTCCGGCCTGAATTTCTTGCAACTTCATTTCCTGTAAAACTATTGGCCCCAATCTGTCATGCCTAGCAATAGAGCTCTCCTTAAATGAGCACTGCTTGTCCAAGTAGCCTCTTCGTAGTGCATTGGCAACACAGGTGTCAGTGATTTTATCCCATGAATTTTTCAACCAAGTCACGACTTCTTGTAGGCTAGGCTTCACAATGTTTCCATGCTGATTTCTCTCCATTCTATTTTCAATGTAGTCATTGAGTTCCATGCGCAAATGGTCCTTGAATGGCTTATTTAGTGAAATATCAAGAGCCTGGAGATAGGCAGTCATTCCTGCGGGAATCATTATTTGATCTATTCTTCTCTGTGCAAGGAATTTCTTCATGTCTTTAGCGCGGTGAGTGCTGGTTGAATCCCAGGCTAGCAGACCTCTTTCGCCACCTCGCAAAACAAGTGGCAGCATTACATCGACTCACTTCCTTATAACTGCTTCTATACACCAGGCTTTTTCAGTTTCAAGAATGTAAATGCCTGAAACACGTTCAATCTTCTGGGGATATTTCTAACTGTGGTGCTATTGCAAGGGCAAATGCTTGAATATCAGCCCTGGGCACAACCAAAGCCTTTGCTCTCCTGTTAGCAATCCATTCACAGTTGATGTCTTCCAGCTCAGGAAATAATGGTTGCCAACATGATCCACACTTGAACTTCTTAGCATTTCCCTCGTTGGCCTGTTGACTGAGGTTATCATATGCTGCATGCCATTTTTGGACCATTTGGAGAGCCAACTTCTTCTCTTTGCAGAAAGCAATCAAATTCTTTCCCCAGGAGTCCTCCATGATTCCTTTCTTGTACTCGATGGAATAGCTCTTTCTTTTTGCACTCATCTTGTCTGGGGGGGTTAATTGAAGACTTATGAGAAAGGAGTGGTAACACAAAATGGCGATGGTTAAGGAGACACCACAGCCATTCGTTATCAAGTGCACACGTTTTACGTGCGTTGTCTGTACTTTGACCAATCAAAGTACACTTGCCAGTGTTTATGGGCCAAGTATCTCAACCATCATGTGTGAGTGAGGATTAGGGTTACAGGAAAAATCGTAGAGGACTCCCAGGGAAAGAATCTTTTGACTTTCTGCAAAGAGAAGAAGTTGGGTGTCTGAATGGTCCAAAAATGGCGAGCAGAGTGCGATAACCTCAATCAACAGATGTCAATAACATTATTTTATAATTCAACACATCAGTCATGTGTTGTTGATGATCTTAACTGGGGCTTATTTTTGGGGTAGGGCTTATATCATGACCACCCTGGAAAACCATGCTAGGCCTTATTCTCTGGTTAGGTCTTATTTATGGAGAAACACGGTAATATTATCAAATGTTTGCCTCCTCTCCACAAAACCACATTGATCCATATCCATCAGTTTTGGCAACACCTTTGCCATTCTTTTAGCTAGTATAGATTTAAACACTTTATGATCATGGTTTAAAATTGAATATGAAGCTGGGCCTGAAGGGACTTTACCCTCATTGGGTAATGCAGCCACCATAGCTTTCTTCCAAGATGCTGGTACTCCCCAACCCCTTTTAAACACTGTTGAATGAAACCATCTACATCTTTATCACTTTCTTCCCATTCACCTTCCAAACTTCCACATAAATGCCACCTATTTCTTGAGACTACTCATGTCTTCCTTTCTTAACTGTAAATTGTTGAGCCTTGTCTTTCTCTAAATGTGACATAATTAAGTCTTCTACTGATAATTCCAAATGTGTCTTTTCTTTTCACATTCATCTGCTTTATAAAAAATTTCATAAAGTTTCTGTAATATTTCTAACATCTCTATAGGATTTCTGATTAGTTTTTTCATTAGAGGCTCCCTCAGTATGGCAACAACCCTTTCTACTTCTAGTTGCCTGATAGTTTTTCGGCTCTGGAGTTATCAAAAATATTTGCTTAACAGCAACCTTTCTAAACTCATGTATATTATCCAATTACTCTGACATAAGCCTGCTCCAAATTCCAAAAGACTTGCTGTCGGTGTAAATAACTTAGTCCAGTTTCAGACCTCTATAATTAATGGACAGATAACAATTTCTGGTTTCCATTTCTCCAGCTTGAACTGATGACATTACTCACTGAGACACTCCAGGTGCAGTTAAGCATTGACAAGACCCTTATTCAAATCATAGCTAGCTACAGGCCCACAACTTTGACTTTGACTCAAGATGCCCACCCCACCTATCTGCACCTCTTCGAATCTATCAAGATTCAACCCTTTACCCTGATCCCGGGTGACTTGAACTATTCAACTATAGACTGGAAGAACTAGTCATGCCAAAACACAAATGCCCAGAGATTCCTTGATTTCATCAATGCAAATGCCTTGGACCAGCTGATCGACACCCCCACAAAAGGTGATAATATCTTGGACTTGATATTAGCCAACATGAGTAACCAGTGCAGCACCCCTACAGTGTCACCCTCCCTGGTAAGTTCCGACCACAGAGCAGTCACTTTTAAAGGCACCATCTCCCCAAACCCTCCCAGGGTAAAATAAAAAAACTTCTACAAAGCTGATTACAACCTCCTGATGGAAGGTGTAAACAGCTTCACAGCCCCCTCCCCCTCCATAGGAACTGGCACATATATCCAAACCTACACCAAAGTAATATAAAAGCATTTATACAACTGCATGGAATCAGGAATACCCAACAGGGCAAAATCATCCTCCTCAAGGAAGAGTAAACCTGTCTGGTGGACATCTGCAATAAATAAGCTCTATAATAAAAGGAAAAAATTGCTGTCCAGGACCAAGAAGGAGCAGGTGCCTAATTGGAGGCAATCCCTCTTTAGCCTGAGTAAGCAAATAAGAGCACTAGTGAAATCCTCCAAAGCAAGCTTCGAGTCTAAACTGGCTCCATCTACTAAAGACAGTCATAAGGCTTTCTTCAAATATGTCCACAGTCTCAAAGGAAGCACTCTGATCTGCTCAGACCTGGTGGTCAAGAACACCACATACACAAACAGCATAGATATAGCTAACCTGCTGGCAGAAAGGTTCAGTGAAAACTTCACCTCTCTGTCCCCCATCAGTAAATCAGGACATCCCTAGCACCTACCCTCTTTCCTTATCTCTAGGGAGCAAGTCATCACTGCCCTCTCAAAGGAAAAAAATACAGCCTCCATGGGCCCCGATAACTTCTCACACTGCACCCTAAATGAACTCAGACAAGAACTTGCAGCACCATTGAACACCCTGTTCAACCAAAGCCTGAGTACCAGCTTCATCACAGCGGAGTGGAGGACAGCCACCATCATCCCTTTGCACAAAGGTGGAATGTCCACCAATCCAGGAAATTATAGACCCATAAGCCTAACTAGCCTGATCTGCAAGGCCATGGAATGGATTATCATAGACCTCATTAACAAGAACACTGGCAACTTCCAAACACTCGATCCCACACAGTTTAGTTTCCTCAAGGGGAGGTCATGCCTGTTAAATTTGGTCGACTTCTTTGAGACAGTCACCAAAGCCATGGATGAGGGGAAGTTGGTGCATACCACCTACCTTGACCTGGCCAAAGCCTTTGATACTATTCCCCATTCAGGTGAAATAGATAAATTCTCTCAGTTAGGTGTCAATACATATGTTACCAGATGGGTAGCAAATTGGCTCACTGATAGAACCCACCTAGTCAAAATAGGGGAAGCCACCTCAGGCAGTAGACCTGTAATGAGCAGTGTACGCCAAGGATCGGTTTTGGGGCCTCTGTTGTTTGGGATATACTTTTTTGAGTTCTAAGCCAAAACCAGTCAACTATGGCTGACCAGGTGTACAAATGACTGCAAGCTGGGCGCTGTCATCAATTCCCCTAATGATGTGGACATCTTTCAAGAGGGTCTCACCCAAAGCAATGACTGGTACCAGACACATGGCTTCAAACTGAATACCAAAAATGCATCATCATCCCCTTTGGGGAGAGTGATGTCCTGACAAATAATCACATTAATAATAAGGTCCTAAGCATGCAATCAGTAGTGAGGGACTTGGGCACCCAGATTTATAACAAATTGACTTTTGGCTACCATTTTGCCTCAGTTCTATGGAAAGCTTTCTACATGGCCCACCTCATTAGTAAGGGTATCTCATCCAGGGACAAGGAGGTCAACATCCCTGTATTCTTCCTGTATAAGACCCATTACTGAGTACAATGCTCCTTTCAGCATGTACCTCACAAAGCAGATGTAGCAGCTGGAGAGACCATAGATGTTCCTCACCAGGAGAATCCAGGGCCTCAAACATGTCCCCTATACAGATAGGCTAAAAGTCCTGTCCCTCTACTTGGTCTCATACAGACTCCTCAGAGGTGACCTCTGTCTAGCATACAAAGCAATCTCAGACCCCCCCTTGATGAGACTGCTGCATATCTTCAACTCAAGCTCCACTCAAGTAATCCACATCCAAACCCTCAACCTGGTCTGTGACATCAACAGGACTTGATGGTGGGACAGATTTGTGTCCCAGAGGCTCCCTCTCCTGTGGAATAGACTCCCTCTCCACGTCAAGCTGAGTTCCTCATTAACCCTTTTTAAGCGCAACCTGGATAATGGGATGAGGAACAGAAAATACACCCCTGGGATTCCACCTGTACCCTTGCTGGACAGGGGCATTAGGTGCTGACATGGGCTAAATTCTTGACTAGACTTGTAAGGGCCTTGGGGCCAATAGCCTAGTAACTTCCTATGATCCTATGAAGAGCTACAGGCACTTACCTGCTCAAAATACAAGCTTTTATTGGCAGTGCTAATGCATAACTCTCAATTGCAGAATGCTCAGATTTTTGTCTCATGCTGTTGATTTGTTCCTAATAAATTTTGTGGATTTCTGGCAAAATTACTGATGATTGAAGTCAGTAAATAATAGCACCAATTTCAGTTTCAGACTTCCTATTCTCCAGAAGATTCATACTAATTTAAAATCTGGTATTCTAAAAACTGAATAAGTTTGTAAGAGCAACACTTAAAAGCTTTCCCTGATTCTGAGCCTCTCCCAGTTACCCTTCCTTAGCTTTGACAAGATTTCTTCTTAAATGTCGAAAGGTATTATTCTGTGAGTGAAATGCCACAGTATCATGTATTATTGCTGTATTTCCCCAATTTCACATTTAGCTCCAAATTTATTGAGACTACTGATTTTTTTCTCTCTCTAAAAAATGTGCTTGAACATGAGACACGCTTGTGTTTTGGAAAACTATATTATGTTAACCACAGCTAGGATTTTCACAGGCTGGAGACCAATGACTCCAGATACCTCTCAACTATACAGATTTTTGCAGACTGTCCAGATTTTTGCCTCTTATTTCTGGCCTGTTTCTCATAAAATTAAGTTTTTCTGGCAAATCATTGCCATATTATTGACAGCTGAAGTTAGAAAATAATGACAGAAGTTTGAGATTCAGGCTTCATACCCTTCAGAAAATTCATGCTAATGCAAAACCTGTTATTCTATTAACTTTCTAAATTTCTAAGAACATTTTTTTTAATTGTCCCTATTTTTGGATCTTTGTCTCCCCCCCCCCCCCATTATTTATTGCTTTGTCCAGATTTCTTGCTTTAAGAGGTTCAGAGCTACACTCAAGATTATGAGCTCTTGCAAAAGTGGCTATCTTTGCAGAGGTAAAGCTGGTGCAATCCATTAAAGTATCAGCATTCTGTATTATGACAGACAAGACATGCAAATAACAGCAGGCTGACATCATGGCAGACCAGACTATCTGATCCATGCATCTGATAATAAAATGATGATAAGGAAGTCCTAAGTCCCTGTACACAACTAACTTTAGACTACCTAGTACATAAGAAGGTATAAAGTCAAATGACTGAAGCTATGCATACACATTTATTAATTTTTTTCTCTTTACCCACATTCATTAAATCTTTCACCTTTTGTCAGTTTTACTTAAATTGATACCTAACAGGTTAGAACAGACAATAAAAGCTAACAATTTTTGTGTTGTAGTCAGGTTTGGCTCCTTCAGTCTCGAGTTCTTAATATGTGGCATTCAGCAAGTCAATTAATAATGCAGTATTATTGAGTTCCCCTTGGAAAGGGTTTAACAGGCGATCACATAAAATGAAAATAAACTGCAGAAGGCTGCAGATGTTTTTTCTGGTCCCTGAATATTTTCTCAAATGTTCAGTCATAGCCTCCATTTATTATTTTAGGTAATATGGAAAACCAGGAGGTTTACTATTAATAAATTACTAGAGTAGTCTTATCTATATTATTATTGTGCAAAATGTGATGACCATGACAAAATCAATCAGACTTTTAAAAATCATTCATGGTTCATGCATTTTATTTTGCAAACTACTTATATAAATATATAAAGATGCCAAAATGCTAAATATTTATTTTAGAAGATAACTTTACGATTTAGAATTACAAAACTTGTCCAAAGCTATGGAATGCATGTCTCTATATTTCCCTGTACACCAGCTTGCAAATTCCTTTTACTTACTGCAAATGCAAGTACAAGAAAAGAAAGTACATATTAAATCTTAACTGATCTGATTATTGCTTTTTGCATAACCTGGCAACATTTAGATGCCCTCACAAGATAAAGGCATTTGTAACAAATGCAATTTACTTGGCTGCAAAGCACTGTTTTGCGGTAATGTAGTTTTATAGTGGTCACTTTTAATACCAGAATAGGAAGTAGTGTCTTTCTTCTTTACAGAAAGATAACTTAAGTGACACCCCACCAGTGGCCCAGTAAGCAAGGAGTCTCAGTCCTCACCACTAGCACCAGTGAGGGACAAACATTGGAATGATGACAAGTACAAACACTGAGTATTTTCTTGCTGTTTTATTATTTGTTATTAAATATATTTAAACCTTTCATTGTGGCTGATATTTGAGAGACATATTTAAGTTCTGAGAGTACTTGCATATTTATTTGGTGACACTGTGGGCCACTCTTAATAGCCTTGCTCTTGGTCTAACTAACATTTGGATTAACAGTAACAGTACACACTAAGACTGGACACCCTTTGTTTAGGGCCTTAATGTAGCTGATAAGGACATGGCTAGTGTCAGTAATAATTACCTTATAGTCTGGGCAGAACAGAGCATAGCTAGTAAACCTGTGCCAACCTTTCCAAGGTGTGTATGTGCATGTGTAAATCAAGCCTCGATGTGTGTGCGCGCACGCATGCACGTGTGTGTGTGTGTGTGTGTGTGTGTGTGTGTGTGTGTGTGTGTGTGTGTGTGTATAATCTGGAATGTTTAATAGTTCAAATGCATAAACATAGAACTTTATGCATCGAACTATTAAACAATCGAAACAAATATTTGTAGAACAAAAAAAATAACTAGTGTAGGCTGGGGGGCAAGCAACCCTGCACCCTCACCCCCCGCTACTTAAATATACCAACTCTGAGATTGCGCTACAGTGTAGGGAAGGGAAATCTTCCCTACTACGTTAAAGTGCAATCTCGGCGTTGGTATATTTAAGTAGCGGGGGGTGTGGGGGGGTGCAGGGGGGCTTGCTCCTGTGCTTAAACCTGTTAGGATATTTGATGTTTAAAATTTCTATTTTTTATTTTCGAAGTTATGGAACTTTGATAATATGGTGTTGACCATATTGTATTCAATGTTCCCTAACCTCCAGATTATAATACAGACTCGTGTCAGCTACTTGGGCAGGGACACAAAGCACTGGTTGGACAGAGAGGGTGCTAGAAGTCTTGGCTTGGCCACTCTGCTGGGATCTCAACACTACAGGTGTGCCAGTGTGGAGTCTTATTAGGGATCTGGAGAAAGAGGGAGAAACCAGCCCCAGACTTAAGGGAAATTGCACTTGATGCAGAGAGCTGCATCGGGAAATACTGTGAGAATGCACAGACCGCAGATCTTTTGGCAAATGGTGGATGTCGTAAAATAATTTACATTCCTCCACATTTAAAAACAATACAAAAATATTTCTCTAGTACAGACATTCTGTCTCCTGTTGACTGAAACTGAAAGATAACATCATTTTATTATGTGGTTATAAAGTAATTTAAGTTTTCAGTTATTCTTCTGACATTAACTTCTTGTGTTTCAGTTTCCATTGTTGTTAAAATATATACATCTAAACAGTTACAGTAGTGTATATACATTTCTGCTCAGTACTTTGCAAAATATCTCTTCAGCACACTTGTGTACAATATGTAACACTAGCATATTACATGAAGCATGCTGACATTCACCAAGGACACATAATAATTTACAAAATTCCAGATAGCTGGGCTGGCAGTATCTCCTTTCATGACAACTTATATTATTAATAAAATCTGACTAGCATTCAGCCATCTTTAAAGTCTCTGGACAAGTTAAAAAGTTCCTTCTTTCTCATTTATAAAATAATTTGGCCCAAATCTATAATATGATATTCATAAGGCATAATAGACATTACACTTTAGATGTATTTGCAAGTTCTGTATAAAGTGTACCTTGAACAAGTGCAGACAAATAGAAATATAAAAACAGGGTTTTGATATTACACACACACACACACACACACACACACACACACACACACAGATTCTATGTCATCTTTGGTCATATCTTCTTTACATCAAGAATTTTGTTAGGAGGACTGTTTCACTGAATTGCTTATTTATTGTAGGATGTTAAACTGTCTGGAGTGGGATTTTGCTCTCTCATTGTTTTTTGATCTCGGAGTTGGTATATACAATTATTAATTAGTGAAGGGGGCACAGCCCTTGGCAATTTTTTTAAAATTTATTAGTTTTTATAGTCAATGTTGTGTATATTGATTTAGCGAGTCAGTGATGCAGCGTCATATTTATATATATATATATATATATATATATATATATATATATATATGTATATATGGATCTAATATTGACTTACCATTTCGTTGACGTTCAAAACAGCAAGATGAAAACGTCGGAAGTTTACAATCACGAACTCCTGGAACATTATATTTCCTCTCTGGGAAACTAACCACTTGGCCACAAACAATAACATTACAAACAGAAGCAAATTACACCCTAGAAGTGGGCATTGTACTCTATAATTGGTCTAATGAGTAATGAGTAGAGGGGAACAATGACCTCTATTTGCCTGGATGAGAAACCTTTTGTGATGAGATGTGCCACATAGAAGGATTTCCTGATTACTGTGGTGATGTGATTATCAAAGGAGAGACTACTGTCCACCTGTGTCCCAAGGTCTCTTATCACACTTTCAGTGTTAAGTAGACTACCACCTATGTGACAGTTCCTCGGTACAGAGTTTTTATCAAAAGGCATGACAATGCACTTTTTGGCATTGAGCTTGAGGCCATGCCTTTGACACCAGGCATCTGTCTCAGTGAGGCCCTTTTGTAGGATGTTCGCATTGTTAGGAGTTTTGATTATGGCTCCTAGTTTGCAGTCATCTGCGAACTTCATTAGCCAATGACCTTCTGTGTTAGCCTGTACTTCAGGGAAGTAGATACCAAACAAGAGAGGAACCAGGACTGAACCCTGTGGTACTCCACTTGTCACTGGTCTGAAGTCAGATTTGGTGTCTGCTACTTTCACAGTGTGGAGTCTGTCAGTGAGCCAGTTGGCAACCCATCTTGTGAAATAGGGATTTATACCTAGTTTAGTGAGTTTATCTGTAATTCCAGAATAGGAGATGGTGTCAAAAGCCTTGGCGAGATCTAGATAGGCTATGTAAACCACCTTACCCTCCTCTATGGCTTTGATGACTGCTTCAAAGAAGTCTATTAAGTTTAGGAGACATGATCTGCCTTTTACAAACTCAAACTGAGTGGGGTCCAGAGTTTGCAGATTACCAATGTTTTTGTTTATAAGTTCCATGATGGTACATTCCATGGCCTTGCAGACCAGACTCATCAGGCTAATGGGGTGGTAGTTCCTGGGGTCCATGGTGGATCCCCCTTTGTGAAGTGGGATAACCGTCACTGTGCGCCATTCAGTGGGCACAAAGCCTGAGGTGAAGCTATGATTGAACATGGTTCTTAGGTGGAGTGCCAGTTCATTCTGCAGTTCATGCAGAACACAGCCTGGGATGTTGTCAGGTCCCATGGATGCTGTGTTTTTGGTTTTGGATAGTGTGGATTTTACCTATGCAGCTGTGATTACAGAAACTTTGCATTCTTCCGGTATAGAGATGGGCCTTTTTGGGGGTTAGAGGGGGGGTAAAGTTAGCACTGAACCTATCTGCCAGGATGTTGGAAATATCAGTTGGTTCTCTATATTTAGTGCCATTGTGCTGTAACTCAGAGCAGATCCGAGTGTTGCCATTGATATTCTTGAAATAGCTATAGAATGCTTTGTGGTTGTCTTTAAAAACAGCGACAATTTTGTTTTCATACCTAGCTTTGGAGGATTTTATGAGGGATCTCAGCTTCTTACTGAGGCTGACCAGGGAGTTCTTCTAATCATGGGATGTTACTCTTTTTTGCAGCAGTTTCTTTCTTCTGTTGTAGAGTTTGTTTATGGCAGGGGACCACGAGATTGGCTTCCTTGTTTTGGAGAATAGCATCTTGGTTCTGTAAGGGATAGCATGGACACAAACTGGAAGTCGACCACCACAATAAATGGATAAAAATGTATTTAATGTGAACAGATAAGCGCTTTCACGTGTGCCAAGACACGCTTCTTCAGATCCTTACAACTGACATCTTTGAGTTCAAATATATATGTACATTTCTAAAACAATCAATTAGTTTAATTAATCTAATTTTAAACATATGGTTAAAATCATTCAATTGAACAGACCGTGCACTAGCAGGTACTGCTGCTTGTGTCAGAAGATAAAGTTCGACAATTAGAGAATGAAAAATTTTTTGTGTTAAGACAACAACAACTAATTATAAGACAATATATCCTAAAAACTCTTATTCATTCATTTCTTATAAACAAAATGAATGTAAATTCTAAAAACTCTGTATCGAACATATCATATAAATATATGATATATGTGCAAAACCGCTGATAAGGAATAGGTGCTAAATGTCAAATTCTGTCAAACAATAACATGAAATTGCTACGCTTTTTTAAAAAACTTCATATGTATTGAATAAACTATCAAATGTAACAGAAACATAGAATGTATATGAATGTAAAAAATAAATATGTAGATATAATATATGAATATAGATATAAATATAATTATATGAATATATGTACATGTGCATAAAACAAACGTGAAAGTAAATAAATATGTATACATATTAATAAAATCATATGTATAGCTCACTTGATGTTGAGCAACAGTATCAAATAAACACTGTGAGTATCTATGCAGCCAGATATAATCAAATACATAAAGGTAAGTTGATCTCATATACTAAACAAAATCTCATAAATAAAATCAAGTTTCAAGTAGTTAGAATATGTAAACATTAAAATTCTTCCAATCATGGGATGTTACTCTTTTTTGCAGCAGTTTCTTTCTTCTGTTGTAGAGTTTGTTTATGGCAGGGGACCACGAGATTGGCTTCCTTGTTTTGGAGAATAGCATCTTGGTTCTGTAAGGGATAGCATGATCCATGCACTCATGTAAGTGCTTATAAAGTACTTTTGTGTAGGATTCAGCAGTTGTACCTCTATTGTCTGTCTGCATGGGTGTTGTGAAGTTTGCTACTTCTGTCTTAAGAAGCGTGAAGTTGGCTTTGGAGAAATCTTTTACGGTAGGTTCCCTAAAGGGGGGTGGGGACAGGATGTGGATGTCTAGGGTGATTAGCTTGTGGTTGGACCTGACCAATGAGGAATTAACCTCTGGTGTGGAACACCGGTTGCCCATGTTGGAAATGACCAGGTCTGGGATACTGCTGCCCCTGGTGGGGGTGTGGATAAGTTGATCCAAGGCATTTGAATTTATGAATTCCAGAAAACATTGAGCAAAAGTGTTGGTACATGAGTAGTTTTCCCACTTAATGGTGGAGTGTTAGAAAAATATGTATTCACACATATAAGCTGTTAGGAAAATATGTATTCACATATATAAGCTGTTAGGAAAATATGTATTCACATATATAAGCTGTTAGGAAAATATGTATTCAAATATATCAACTGTTAGAGAGACATATATTCAGACATATATAAGCTGTGTGGTCAGGCATATATAAATGTACTCGAACATATATGAAGTGCAAAGGCTGAGAACAGTATAATATGTAATGCATTTAATTCTATTTTACTAGAATTGCAGTAGAAATAAAACTTGCATATTATTGCTTGAGGCTTAAACTGTAAGTATGACCCTGACAGTAGCTGGCTAAGCTGGCTCATGTCTGTCAGTGAAGATTATTTGCAAAGTTAGAAAATAATGAATCTGTGTGCATGTGTATCTTTTCCTGCTTCCACCAAGGAGAATGGCCTTGTGCGCACTATCAGAGATAATGTCCATCTGGTGAATAAGAAAGAGACAAAGGGAAGTATTAAAGAAGACATACATCCATTGTATTCGAACTAATCTAAGAGCCTTGAATTGGCTACATCCTCGGAAGGACATTGTGACTGACCAGGTGCTTGCAAGGCTGTAATATTCTCATGGGAAAAAGATTTTTGAAAAGCATTATCTCAGCACTTTTTCATAAGTTACTATGATGTAAAGACCCTGTCACTGACCACGTCAGTGAGGTGGGCAAATGGTATATAATGGTAAATACTTCCTGAATAAAGTTAGTCAAAATTCTGTACATGTTTGTGTATGGTTTTTTGCCTCCTAATGTACATTAGTGGGACTATGTATACAGTAGATACTTGAGCATCCTGCATTACTGTCTGTTATTGTGAAAGGTTTTTACAGTCTGATTTTAACAATTTATTTAACATTTTGGTCCTTCGAGCCGGATTTCCCTTGGTAAGCTGCAGGTCAGAGTATATAGGTGGCACTGAAAACTGCGCAGAAGAAGGAAAGACCTCATACTGAATTGTCGTATGCAAAGAGGCTGTCCACTTGTCTGATCTGTGGCCGAAAAGCGGAAAACTGGATCCTAAAAAGAAGCACAACAGTAAGCGGGAGGCTCAGGTAAGCAGAATTCCCCTCTTTGTCTTTGTTTTAGATCAGGGACCAGGTTACACTGTGCTATTGCTAAGGTTTGTGATAGCAGGGAGAGAGATAGTCGAAGTATTGTATCTTGAGTCATAGATCAGGGAATAAACAAAGCAAAGTAAAACAGTCATTCTAGACACTACTGTGGACACGGGGAATAAGATACCACGTGGTACAAGAGAAGGGTTACGTAACAGTCTTTTCTAAAGAGACATGGGAAATGAGTGCACTAAAGGGTCACGAGACCCGCCCCTAACAGAAGATGCAAGGTATATGCAATTGCAAAGAGCAGACAATGTAAGACATTTTGCAAAATGGGTCAACAAGTATGAATTTGATGGTAAATTAGATAAAATATCACTAGTAAAACTTTTGAAACAGTTAAAATCTGACGCAGAGGGTCAGGCAAAAAAACAACGACAGTTGGGTGTTCCTCAAGCACATAGGTGGATTGAGGAAGTGAACCGGAGGGAGCAGAAAAGTAAGAATGCAAAAGCATTATTTTTAGACAAAGAGGATAATAATACGGTAGTAGCAACGGCCCCTCCCCCACTACCTCCTCCGATGCCTTACTTAGAATATGAAGCGGGAGGGCAGGCTGGACCCCCCCCACGCTATCCGGAGACAACAGGGGTATTAAGACAACCATTTGTAAGAGAACCTATTGGAACTAGATCCCGAACACGTCAAACACTTACAGATGTTCAACCAAGCGGAAATTCATTAGATGAGAGTGAGGAAATCTGTCCATTAATTGAAGTACCAAACCCACAGGCAGGACAGGAGGGCCAGGCCTCAAGTCTCTTAGTGTATAGACCATGGACACCGGAAGACATCCGGAAAGCTACAGAGGGAATTCCTCATCCAAAAATTAACTTTGAAAAATTTGTACAAGATTTACAGGGTATGAGATTGAGCTACCACCTAAATGGGGAAGAGGTAGAAAAAGTAGTTAGACAAATTTTAGGTCCGGACTGGCACATGATTTGCGGCACCTGGAATGCTCGTGACGCGCAACTCAGGCCACTCCTACATAGTGACGCAGAACTAGATACTAGGTTGAAGGGTCTTATAGACCGCATTACTGAAAAATGGAAACCTAGGGCAGATTGGACTTGTATTAACCAATGCGTGCAACAAGATAATGAAACAGTAGACGCATACTATGGTAGATTATTAGAATGTTTCAATAACCATAGTGGTATGACTATTCCTGAAAATCAGAAAAATGATAGCTCATATGAACAACAGTTGAAGAATGCATTTTTAAAAGGTTGCATTGCCTATCAATAGCTTCACAAGCATATGATAGATCACCGAGCCAGTAGGCTTCAAGCCTTATTAGAGTATGCTAGGCATGCTGAAAGACATTTTAACGGTAAAAGAAAAGAAACGCAGGTCTTCACAGCTGAAGACGGAGCGAAGTCTTTGTAGTACAAACAGCCAAAAGGGTAAGAAATGTTCACGGTAACAAACGTTCTGACAGAAACTCAGAGTTCTATGAGGACAGAAAAAAAAGAGGTGAATGCTTCAACTGCGGAAAGAAGGGACATTTGGCAAGGGATTGCAGGAGTAAGGCACCCGTAGAAAAAAAGGATAAGGATGATGAGGATTGACTAGATGGCAGTTATACTGCTCAACAGTCATTAGGAGAGACTAATGAGCAGGGGAATAATGTAAATATCATAGAAGAAACAGATGACATGCAACCGGATGTAGAAGTTGGGGAAAGTGAAGTTTTGGACTTGGCCTTGCTGAGCTTGGAGCTCTATTTAGCAGACACAAAACCGGAAGTTACACTTCTGGTGGAAGGGAGAGAAATCAAATTCTTGTGTGATTCAGGAGCATCGCGAACTTTGATACACCCTTCAAAGTTACCGGAGCACTCTGAGTCACCCGATTATATATTAGTGAAAGCAGCAAACGGACAGCTGTACAGGGAACCACTTTCCCATGATATAGCGATAACTGACCCTGTCTCGGGTATAACCCAGAGAAGTAAAATAGTACTTTCTGCTAAATGTCCCATGAATTTATTGGGAAGAGATCTCATGCAGCTTTTTGGCATAGCAGTAGTTCCTACCATGAAAGGTATGGAGGCACAGAGAGAAATCGATGCTTTTGTGGTACGATCGGAGGGTGAGGCTTATTATTGGTACAGCCAGGACCTGGTTACAACCGGTCCAGGGGCAGTGACCAAGGAACTGATGAACGTAGCCACCAGCAAGGTGCTTCCCCTCGATGTTGATCAACAACATTTGTTACATTGTACCCTATACTATTGTAGCACATCAGGGCCCGATAAAGAATATGAACAAAAATTGTTCAAGAATCCCGCAAATAGATTAATACTACGGACTTTATATTGGGATACTGAGGGTAATAGTGTGGTGAGTTGTTCATTACCTCAGGAGTTCCTGGAATTGTACAGATCCAACAAACTACCGCATGTCAGCCTAACCAAAAACAGGGATGTTAGGTGGGTAGATTTGGGTGACAAAGTGACAAGATGGGAGAAACTGACTGACTTGGAATTATCAGACCAAGGAGTACAGAAACAGAAACTAAATTGGTTAACGCAAGCACGCCCAGCTGTACACTTACAACAGAGTGAAGACAGCTGATTGGCGTTCTTGATAGAAGAAGAAGAAAAAGCCTTGAGTGAGGTACCAAATATTCTTTGGTCAACAGGGAAATTGGATGTAGGGCTTATTCGAACAGCAGGTCCAGTAATTATTACACCAAAGTCGGCTTTTAGACCAAGGAAAAGACAATATCCTTTGAGAAAGGATGCGGAACAGGGGATCAAACCTATCATAATGGCATTACTTAAGGAAGGGATACTGGTAGAATCCTTGGATTCACCATGTAATACTCCTCTGTTTCCTGTTAAAAAAGCAAACGGGGAATGGCGGATGGTACAAGATTTACAGGCTGTAAATGATGCGGTAATACCAAGGGCACCTACGGTGCCAGACCCACATACCTTGTTAAATGACTTGAAGCCGCAACAAAAGTATTTTACCGTGGTAGATATTAGCAATGCGTTTTTCTCAATACCTATACACCCTGACAGCCAATATTGGTTTGCATTTACATTTCAGGGCAAAAGGTATACGTACACCCGACTACCACAGGGATATAGTGAAAGTCCAACAATATTTGCACAAGAGATGGCTAGCAACCTGGCGGGATTTTCTCCACCAGGGAGCAGTCAAGTATTACTTTATGTAGATGACATCTTGCTTGCAGCCCCTACCCAGCAGCAATGTAGGGAAGACACAATAGCATTGTTGAAATTTTTGGCAGAGCAAGGGCATAAAGTGAATAAACACAAATTGCAACTTTGGAAAGAGCAGGTTAAATACCTGGGATATGTGATATCCAAAGAAGGTAGAACACTAGATGAAGATAGGAAAACAGCAATTTTACAAGCACCTAAACCAACTACCAAAAAGGAAATGATGTCCTTCTTGGGAACGACTAATTTTTGTCGAAGTTGGATACCGAATTATGCTTTGGAAACAGCTCCATTGGCTGATTTAATATTTAAAACACCAATGGCAGCACAAGAAATACTGCATTGGACATCGGAAGCAGAAACAGCTTTTTGCAGACTAAAGCAACTGATAGTTTCATCATTAGTTTTAGGGCTTCCGAATTACCATAAAAGATTTTTCCAGACTGTAGATTGCAGGCAGGGATATATGACGTCAGTACTGACGCAACAACATGGCAACAAGCAACGCCCCATAGCTTACTATTCATCACAGTTAGATCCGGTGGCACGATCATTGCCACCCTGTGTACAAGCAGTTGTTGCAGCAGCTATGGCAGTGCAAGCTTCGGCCTCAGTGGTATTGTTTCATCCTCTCACGTTGAGAGTACCTCATGCAGTTGCGATAATTTTACTGCAAGAAAAAATAGCATTTTTGTCCCCTGCCAGACATCTTTCTTGTATGACCATACTATTGAGTCAACCTCATATGACAATTGAACGATGCACAACATTAAATCCATTGACATTACTTCCGATTCCTGTGGATGGCACACCACACAGTTGCCTACAGGAAATGGAACAGATAACCACACCCAGACAAGATCTTACTGATGTGCCTTTAGCTGATGCAGAGGTGACATTTTATGTGGACGGATCCTGTAGACGAGGACCTACAGGAAAGAACCTAGTGGGTTATGCAGTAGTGACAGATAGTGAAATCATAGAAGCGCAACCCCTGCAACATAACTTGTCTGCTCAAGCAGCAGAATTGATAGCTTTGACACGTGCCTGCACTCTAGCGAAAGACAGATGTGTGAACATATATACTGATAGTCAGTATGCTTTCTCTACAGTGCATGTTTTTGCGCAACAGTGGAAGAACAGGGGAATGATAACATCTACTGGCAAACCGATTAATCATGCACAATTGATTTTGAACCTGTTAGATTCCATTCAGTTACCCACTAGAGTAGCTATTTGTAAATGTGCAGCCCATACCAAACAACAAGATAAGATTTTGAAAGGAAATGCTCGGGCTGATGCAGCTGCAAAGCAAGCTGCCTCGGACCTAGAAACTGTGTTTTCAAATGAAGAACTACAACCTTCTGAGACTCTAGATTTAGAAATGTTAAAAGCAATGCAGACATTAGCTACAAAAGCAGAAAAACAGAAGTGGATAAAACGAGGAGCAATCCTTGAAGAGGGACTGTACATCTCCAAAGACAAAAAGCCAATATTGCCATCTAATTTATTTAGATATGCAGCTTTGTTGAGCCATGGGCAGAGCCATGTCTCAACAGGGGGGATGGTACAGTTAGTTAACAAAACATTCCAAACATACGGATTTACGAATTATACACAAAAATTTTGTGCAGCATGTCATATTTGTAGCAAACATCATGCACAGGGAGCATTTAAACCGAAGCGAGGGAGCTTTCCGACACCACCCTATCCGTTCCATACTATTTGTATGGACTTTATAGAACTGAATAAATGCGAAGGGAAAAGATACTGTTTAGTGATCATAGATATGTTTTCAAAATGGGTAGAAGCTTTTCCGACCAGGAATCCGGATGCAGCAACAGTGGCAAAAGCCTTAGTGAAAGAAATCATTCCTAGATTTGGCATACCGGAAAGAATTTATAGTGATAATGGAACACATTTTGTTAATCAGACAATACACCAGCTTGGGAGATTCTTTGGGATTTCTTTGAAGAACCATTGTGCTTATCACCCCCAGTCAGCAGGACTGGTGGAGAGGTACAATGGAATTTTGAAAAATAAGTTGAGGAAATTGATGAGTGAGACTCAAAAGACTTGGATTTGCTGTCTGCCTTTAGCACTGCTGAGCATGAGAACTGTTCCAAATGTAAGGGGCTTGACCCCTTTTGAGGTAGTATTTGGAAGAGCATATTATGTGCCACAATGGAAGGCCCTCATGCCTGCAGAGCTGGAGGCCGATAGCTCATTAGCTAGTCATATGAAGAAATTGTTAACAAATAAGACTGTTTTGCAGTTGAACTCTTTTTCAGACAAAGAAGAAACAAAACCGGAGGCTGTGCTGACCCCGGGGTCCTGGATTTGGCTGAAAGTCATCAAGAGAAAGAACTGGGCGAGTCCAAAGTGGGAAGGTCCGTACCAGGTACTATTGGCAACACCTACTGCAGTGAAAATTGCTGAGAGATCATCTTGGGTTCATTTGACGCACTGTAAACCACTCAAGAAGTTTAAGTTGGATAAACATTTTTTAACTGATATACCACAGAAACAGGATGGCCAGAGGCAGAGTGTATAGAAATGCAAAACAACCCCAAAGACATTGGTTCACTGGCCTACTGATCATACATTTATTAACCATGTTTGTGGTGACCTTTTTGTTGTTGTGGTTTTTCTTGCATATAACTACAGAAGTGAAATTGATAAAACGTGATGAACTGGCTATAGACTGGCACCCGAACTTCAATGCATACCTAGCTATGAAACGAGTCTACGTAGAGACCATGAACGTTTCAAATTGCTGGGTTTGTACTGCAATACCTACAGCATATGGAGGACTTTTAATGTCTGCTGTCCCCCTGGGGATAAATGAAACTTGGGAAAATCTATTATTTGACACGGGTACTGTAAGATCACAAGACAAAGTGGCATTATATTTACCCGTTACTCAGAGAGGAATTGTTTGCTTTGTTAAAAATGATACACTCCAGGTTGGTTGGAGTAATTGTAACATAACTGTGTCTTACAAATGTTATATAAAACCTGTAGACCTAGGTACTAGTTGTAGCACGAACTATGGTTCGTATTTAAGCTTGATGAAAACAACGTTGAGAGATGTGCAAAAAACTCCTGAAATATATAGACAATTATCTGTTATAGATAAAAAAATGTTTCATTCAGGGTTAACCCGCATCAGTACTAAAGTAGAAAACTGTTATTTTGTTTGTGGGAAAAAGGCCTATAAATGGTTACCTGAGAATTGGTCCGGCAGTTGTTTTTTGGGTTATCTGGTTCCAGCCATAAGACATACTGCAGAATTGCCCCTGGGTAAAATACGCAATGTGAGAGATGCAGCTCAGCAAGCCGAGAATACAGTCAAAAAACCTGCTAATCCGGTGGGTAAGATTGAAGCAAGCTGGAAGGACCATTCGGCTGTAAAGGACAAAGAAAAATTGACTCATATGGACTTGAGTGATAGTGTCATATCCTGGGCTGGAATATTCCCAGCCTATGGAGCAGTCAAATCGATTTGGGAACTGAGGAAATTGTCAAAACTCCTCGAAGTAATGAGCAACGCGACTTTTTCCGCTCTTGAACTTGTGACTGATGAAATGAATGCAATGAGAACGGTTGTACTACAGAACCGAATGGCTCTCGACTTCACCCTAGCGGCGAGAGGTGGTACGTGTGCGCTTATCAAAGAAGAATGCTGTGCGTACATTCCAGACAACCAACATGAAATCAATGACCACCTAGAGGTAATACAGCAGGTGTCAGCAATGGCAGAACCAGGCCCAAACCCACTGACGAACTTTTTCCAGAATCTATTTGGGGGGTGGGGGTCAGTCCTGATGAATATTCTGATTGCTATTTGTGTGGTACTGCTCATAATTGGAGCATGTGTCTGCTGCGGGATACCCTGTATGAAAAAATTAGTTAGAGACCTAGTTGACATATCAGTAACTGAAACTATGTACCAAGACATGGAATTGAATTTGTTGATACCAAGCGAAAGCCTATCTGAAATATAAAACAAATGACTTACTTAGCTGAAAGTCCTTGAAGGGAAAAGGCTAAGAAATGAAATGATATTGTTTATGTTTCAAGTAGAATGAAATGCATTAACAGGAGGGAGAATGTTAGAAAAATATGTATTCACATATATAAGCTGTTAGGAAAATATGTATTCACATATATAAGCTGTTAGGAAAATATGTATTCGCATATATAAGCTGTTAGGAAAATATGTATTCAAATATATCAACTGTTAGAGAGACATATATTCAGACACATATAAGCTGTGTGGTCAGGCATATATAAATGTACTCGAACATATATGAAGTGCAAAGGCTGAGAACAGTATAATATGTAATGCATTTAATTCTATTTTACTAGAATTGCAGTAGAAATAAAACTTGCATATTATTGCTTGAGGCTTAAACTGTAAGTGTGACCCTGACAGTAGCTGGCTAAGCTGGCTCATGTCTGTCAGTGAAGATTATTTGCAAAGTTAGAAAATAATGAATCTGTGTGCATGTGTATCTTTTCCTGCTTCCACCAAGGAGAATGGCCTTGTGCGCACTATCAGAGATAATGTCCATCTGGTGAATAAGAAAGAGACAAAGAGAAGTATTAAAGAAGACATACATCCATTGTATTCGAACTAATCTAAGAGCCTTGAATTGGCTACATCCTCGGAAGGACATTGTGACTGACCAGGTGCTTGCAAGGCTGTAATATTCTCATGGGAAAAAGATTTTTGAAAAGCATTATCTCAGCACTTTTTCATAAGTTACTATGATGTAAAGACCCTGTCACTGACCACGTCAGTGAGGTGGGCAAAAGCTGATTGTAAATGGTATATAATGGTAAATACTTCCTGAATAAAGTTAGTCAAAACTCTATACATGTTTATGTATGGTTTTTTGCCTCCTAATGTACATTAGTGGGACTATGTATACAGTAGATACTTGAGCATCCTGCATTACTGTCTGTTATTGTGAAAGGTTTTTACAGTCTGATTTTAACAATTTATTTAACATGGAGTAGTTGAAATCACCCATTATTAGGGTTTTAGGTTGTACCCTAATATTTTCCAGTGTATCAAGAAATGAGGAGTGGGAATCCTGGGGGCATGCTGGGGGATCTGTATCAAGCTAAAATTTGGATTGTGGTCTTGCCCAGAGTAAGTTGCACTTGGCTAATCTCAGATGCATTATGCTGAGCAACTAGCCTGGAGGTGTGGACATCCTTAATGAATATGGACACACCTCCACCTTTAGTGTTTTGTTCCAGGTTAGGTGGCCGAAAGGTGTATGAATTATAGCCTGGTAATGCAGGGGTGCTCTCTTGAGCCTTGAACCAGGTCTCTGTCACTGCACAGATGTCAATGTTCTCCATTTAAAGGAGTGCCTCGAGTGAGTGCATTTTGAGGTTTAGACTTCTAGCATTGAGTAAAATTAGCCTCAGATTTTGCTTGCTTGTTCCTGTTATGGTGGTGAATTTGTCATTTGAACCTTGCCTAAAAAAGGCACTATAGGGGTGGCAGGAGCCTGCCTTACCCAGTATCCAGAATCCCAAGAGCGACAGGTGCAGGCCATCTCTGGCAAAGCATCGTGGTCTGTCGATCATATCATCCCAGGCAGACAGATACTGGATCCCCTTAGAATGACACCATAAGCTTAGCCAATTGCTGAAGTCAATCATTTTGTCCTTGTACTGTGGTATCATTCTGGGTGATGACAGAATGCTACTTAGGGCTAGGGTCATATCTGCCTGGGCTACAAGATCAGAGAGCTCCTCCATGTGTCTTTTCATGTAGTCCAGGGAGGTACATCTCAGGTCATTCACACCAACATGGACAATGACAGAGTCATATTTGTACTTGTTGTGGAGTGACCAGAGTGCATGCATTATGCGACAGATCCTGGCACCCAACAGGCAGCTGACAGTAACTTTCTCTTTGTTTAGCCTGGTGAGTGGAACATCAGTGTGCCCAACTATAGAGTCACCTATGATTAGAGTGTTGGGTACGTTGTTATGCCTTATGGGCTGTGGTTGGGTGGCACACTGAGTTTGTGGGCTATGTGTTATTTGGGTTGTGTTGGGGGGTGGAGGTTGCTTGCGTTTCTGCTTTGGAGGTCTCTGCTGCTTGGGCAGATTTTTATTGAGAGCCTCCGTGAATGTAGGTGTGTGTTTGGGTTTCTATGTGTGTGTTTTGATGGTGTAGGTTTTGAGGGAATATGTGATGAGTGTGGTGTGGTGCAAGTGTTTACCCTCTCCTCTTGACTGTCTAGTCCAGTCTTGGGTAAAGAGAGCTTTAATTCCAGTTTGGCTATATAAGTGCATCTCTCACAGGTTATCGTGTTGGCTGCTAGGAGGAGAGGGTTGTCTGTGTACATGGGGCAACTGCTGCATTGCCCCATGATGACCAAATTAATCATGTAAACAGGAGAAAATACCGGGAGCTGACCCATAGACATGTCTGGATAGGTGCTTATTTATTAAGTACTAAAACTGTTTTCCACTGGATAAGTGAAGGAAGTTGAGTGCTATAGTAATCTGTAGCTTATTTAGTGCTTACAATGATTTCTGAACAAGTACTGAGCTCAAAGAAACAGATTTGAGTGCTAACACTAAAAAACTGGCTAGTTCTAAGGGAAAATTTGAAGAGCAGACTTTATGGCGCCGGGAATATTTTAACCCTAGATGCATAAAGTGTATTTTTTTTAATATAACAGCAGCAAATGAGGAAACTGATCTAAACAAATTAACCAATAAAAAGCTAAAAACTGAGCCCTGTTCCAGCATTCTTCAATTAGATAAGTTCTAACTGCACACTCCTGCCACTAGGGTGCAAGGGAACCTTCTCCAGAAAAAGATGGCCTGGATTAGTGCTCAAGTTATACAAAAAAAGATAGATTCAGTAGGTCTGAATCTAGTCTTATGCTACAGCAAACAAGGCGTACCAATTTTAGAAAGAAACAGTTCAAATAAGCAGGCACAATAAGCCTTTAACCATAAACTCCCAGCTCAGAAGGGTAGAATCTACCCTGTCCTCCCACAAGAGTGCAGACCACACCTCCTTAATGTAAAATAACTAGCCCTAAGCCCAAGTGCTTAAACCAGAACTAATACACTTTTAGAATTACAGACACTAAGCCTTCAATCAGCAACTCCCAACTCAGAAGGATATAAGCTACCTGTTCTTCCACAACAGTGCGGACCACAAACCTTCTTAATGTAAAGCAACTGGTCTGAAGCCCAAGTGCTTAAACCAAAGGCTTAGAATAACTGTTACAATTTAATCAGGCTACTAACAAGCAGTAATAAATACAGCAGAATAAATGCAATTAAGCATTTTTAAGAACAGTCAGCAAAAGCAAAATAAAGTAATAATGTAGGAAGAAACACAAATACAGTAAAATCAGATGAATAAAGTGCATTTTTATAACAATAGAAAATGAGCAAACTGATTTAAACAAATTACCCAATTAACCAGTAAGAAAGCTCAAAACTGGGCCCTGTTCCAGCAGTCTTCAGATAAGTTCTTACTGCATACTCTTGCCACTAGGGTGCAGGGGAACCTTCTCCAAAAAAGATGGCCTGGATTAGTGCTCATGTTATACAAACAAAGCTAGATTCAGCAGGCCTGAATCTAGTCTATGCTACAACAAACAAGGCACACCAATTTCAGAAAGAAACAGTTCAAATAAGCAGGCATAATAAGCCCTTAACCAGATATTCCCATCTCAGAAGGACAGAATCTAGCCTCTCCTACCACAAGAGTGCAGACCACAAACCTTCTTAATATAAAATAATTGGCCTGAAGCCCAAGTGCGTAAATCAGAACTAATACACTTTTAGAATAACAGACACTGAGCCTTCAATCGGCAATTCCCAACTTAGAAGGATGTAAGCTACCTGTCCTGCCACAACAGTGCAGATCACAAACCTCCTTAATGTAAAACAAATGGTCTGAACCCCAAGTGCTTAAACCAACAGGCTTAGAATAACAGTTACAATTTAACCAGGGTACTACCAAGCAGTAATAAATGCAGCAGAATAAATACAATTAAGTACTTTTAAGAACAGGAAAATGCAGAATAAGCTAATAAAGTAGGAAAAAAAACACAAATACAGTAAAAGCAGATTAATAAATTGCATTTTTTTAGTAAAGTGCAAGGAGAGAGGAAGTGGGTTGGCCTTCTCAAATGTTCTCTCAGTATTAGGTAGAGTGAACACTAGAATGGGAGGGATGTCCCAGATCACATTTACAGTAGGAGTGGGCAACTGCAAAGCCACCAACTATAACAACAGCACAAGGACAGTGTCGGAGGGAGGGGGAAAAACAGATTCAGAACAGATGAGAACAGAAAGCAATGCCAGAAAATATATAAAATAATTCAGTCAGGCAAAAAAATATTTCAGTCAGGCAAAATTAAGTTAAACAATTAAATAGATAGAAAAATAAAATACAGTACTATCTTTAAAACTGCAAGTTTGTGCTTAACTTCAGCTTCTAATAAAGTTGTTTGTAGCCAGCCAAACCAATCAGATATTGAGCAGAAAATAAATTCCCAGCTATGTGACTAACACTTAAAGCAGAGAGAAACCCTCTAGGCTAAGAGTTAAATATTGAATAACAAAGAGGTGAGAACAGCAATAACCCCCTCTAACTGCAGAGGGACCGACAGACCACAATATTCAGTGAAACAATTAAATAGACAGCAAAATAAAATACAGTACTATCTTTAAAACTGCAAGTTTGTACTTAACTTCAGCTTCTAATACAGTTGATTGTAGTCAGCCAAACCACTCAGATATTAAGCAAAAAAATTAGAGAACTTATCTACTGACTTAGCTCACTGCTGTCACATTAATGTCATTGTTGCAAAAATCACCCACCTTCTACTTATTTACATTAGCAAGTAACAGTATGCAAGGATATGCCATTCATTTGTGTTCTTAGATATTTATTTTCCTGTTCCAGGTTAAACACTTACCTTGATAGTCCAGCAGTTAAAACTGTTTTAATTTGGTGCTGGATCTGTGTGATTCTAGCAGTATACAACCATTACATGCATTGTGAGTGTTTCTTGGCATCAGTTTTACTGTATGTATGTGCATAGGATGAAAGTTTTAACCATTAGGTAGTAAGCATGTGTAGCATGTGTGCTATGCATTGCCTCTTTGCCAGATCGAGGGCATATTGTGCACACCTATGTCAACCTACACCCACAGTGGATGGTGGTTCCCCCTAACTCCCCACCTGTGTGTGGCTGTAGTGACCTTGCCATTGATGGTGGAATGTGTGCCCCTTCCCCCTGATGTTCCTGCTGAAGCTGTTTTCCTCACAATAATATTATAAAGGATAGCACAGACAATAAAGATTTTAGCACAAGTACAGTGATTGTACTGCAGAGCTCTCCATGATGTATCTAGGTACTGGAACCATGTCTTCAGCAGCCCAAACAAATACTCCGTGATATGTATTGTTGATCATATGCCTCATTATAGCATTCTTTGTTATGTATGTGTGTGCATTTCTGATGGATGTCATCAGCCATGACTTGAGTGCATCCCCTGCATCCCCCAGTAAATGACCTTGTGGGATATCCCCACTAAAAAACCTCTGATACAGTTGCGAATTGTGCCAAGTATGGAAGTCAGCATGATTCCCTTAACATTGCACATGACCTGGCAGATAATCGAGTGGAAGCCTTTTCTGTTTATGGACAGCCTTCCCTGTTCCATGGGTAGTGCTGTGATTTTGATGTGTCTGCAGTCTATGGCACCCAAGACTTCAGGGTAGTGTGTACAGTGTCGAAATCCTGCATAGTTGTATCTCTGTCTTCAGAAGTACGGAGAAAATGTATGCAGTCACTGGTATACTGTAGCAAAACATTCAGAAATTGATGTAGGACCCTGGATGCTTATGCTTGTGATATTCTCAGCATATCCCCTGTTGGTCTTTGGAAGGTTTCTGTAGCTAATACTCTAAGTGCTACACATACCTTAGTCTCTACAGTATCGGTTCCCCTCGGTTTGCCTTTGCTCTCAGTTGAGGACAACAGAGGTTGCAGAGTTCCTGTAGTGTGTTTCTGTCCATCCTGTCATGCTCTACAATTATCACATCATGCAGACTATGAAAAGTTAAATGGGGTCTTAACACCTTTCTCCTCCTTGGCCAAGGCCTATTAGCAGCAGCAGCATAGACTTGGGCCTGTTGCACATACAAGTGTATAACAGCAATAGCAGCCCCTTACATTATTTGCGTGTAGAGTAGTTTCCATGGCTGTATGTCAATACATTTTGGAATTCGAAGCCAAAACCTGCACTGGATGTACACAATTGCTTTATAGCTTGTTGAATAGCTCCTCCATTTTGGATTTGTTGATTAGCATACAATTCAGCTGCTTATACTGTAATTAACATGCCACTATATTTACTGTGGTTGCGCGGCTCTACACAGTGTGAAGAGTCGCTTACTGAATACAAATTGGTGCACTACCATATAGGCTTTATTGAATCCAGCCCATAATATCTACTTAAACAAATAACCAAAACAAAGTAGAGAGATAGATTTGCCTCATAGTGCCTACCCTTTTTTCCTGGAAAAAATTTCATACTGAGCAAGGTGATCCATTATCTTCCTTCAAAAAGGAGCTAGATAACTGGATCGGTATTCATAAATTAACCCCATGATGGATGTGATTGGCCTATCTCCCTTTGAAAAGGGAGGCAAGGCATAGGGAGCATACTGGCAATTTGTTAATGGTGTCCTGGCCAAGTTGTCTTGCATTTTCTATGATTCTGTAATGCTTTGATTCTGTATGCAACCTATGTTTCTTTATTGTCTTTTCTTTTAATTTTCTTTGCATGTGCCAGTCTTTGTGTAGTCTATTCTGTATTTGCACTGTTTCCTTTATTATTTAAGTAAAGTTCATATATTTACCTTTAAACCTTGTGGCTGGTATTTATTTATTATAAGTACATTTATGCACTGTGGTTTATCTGCCAAGAGGCTAATCAATATTTACACTCTGGGATAGCAAGTTGTAGGGCATATACCCGTGAGACTGTTTCAGCCAACTATTGGTGAATGAAATATGAATTAGTGTATTTAATATGTGACTTGATTTAAGAGCTACACTAAGTAAAGGCAAATGTACTATCAGTTCACCTCTGTACTTTGCACATCTGGAGGGGAGAGGGAGAAAAGTAAGTTGTAAAATTAAAAAAAGGAACAGCCTAAGCATGATAAGCTACCTTTACCCAGGCTTCAGGTGACCTGGTAGTGTGGTTTAGGTCAGCCATTTGGGGAATGAATGGGTCATATGGCAGGGTGGTTGATGGTTAGTGTGGCAAGTGCCAAAGATATGAAAAAAAGACAATTAGAGGTGATTTTCTTGGATGGATAAGGGAGAAGACATCTGCTTCATATTTCCTTTCTTTGTGAGTATATTGCTGGAAAAGGTCCCTGGACCAACTCTCCTCCATGGTTAACAAACGAGAAAGAAAGATAAAGAAAGACCTTCTAGCCTTTATTTTTAACCATGGAAATATCAAGACAAGGGTGCACATATTATTTTCTTTCAAACACGGAAAGCATTTGATTCCATAGATGTGCTTTTCTGCTGTGGGTCACTGATAAGATAGAAATAGTTACTTGGAGGATTAATAAATAGAATATATCACCGCTTTTTAATGTACTGAAAATGCAGAGTGGCTACTCTGGCAAGGTGATGTTATTACTAGAAGGCAAAAGATATGTCTACTATCCCATGTATTTTCCTACTGGGGAAGGAGGTACTAACAGATGTTATTACGGGTTGCAAAACTACAAGGGAAGAGAAATCATTTACTGGACAGAATTGATGTTGTTTGCATAAAACTAAACTTTACTAATGGAGGATTTGGTTCCACTGAGGGATGGTGTACTTGAGAGCTTGATAGGTTTGTCAAGCTTTCATTTAAAAAAAGAAGTGTAACTGGGATAAAATTGCTCCAGTAAAGTAAAGAGGGGATGACCAACATAAATTGGGGAGGTTGGGGAGCTGATGGTATGACAGAGGTAAGTAGGAAGGAGCATGAGCCAGAGGCAGAACAGTGTGGAAAACTGCAGTCAGGAAACAAAGATGGTGAAGACATGGCATCAGAGGTGAGATAAGTTGACATCTGTATAAACATAGAAAAATATGATGTCTTGTTCAATGTGTAAATGTTTTGACATCTACTACTGATTCCACAAGAACAGAATTACAGGTGTAAAGGATTTGCAGTGAGCACATTTGCTAGCAACATAAGTCAAACAATGAGAAAAACAGACATAGATGTTTAGACCAGCAAGAGTGTAGTACACCAAATTTAAGGGTCCATATGCCAAACCTGTTGAAAACCTAATTCCAGAGGTGGAAGAAGAAAGTTATCAGGAGAGGGTGAGGGATGGTACCAGGTTGTTTTGCAGACAGAAGAGGGAACATACTTGAAAGAAGGATACAGAACAGATGACTTAAAGGCAAAACCTTTAATGAGTCAGCCTTACAGAGACGATGTCTAATTTGTGGTAAGATTTAACCAGGGAAGAGGAGATGTGTGGTGGGGTACAGGTGGGGGCTAGGTCAGTAAGGGACAAGTCAAGGATATTAGATCTTCTAGTGTGTAATTTTACAATTTGCTCCATTTCATTGGCATTAACAAAATCTAGGAATTGCTGGACATATCCATTTTAGAGGTGTAAGTGCGCCAGTCAATGCTTGGATAAATTAAGTTCCTTAACAAGAAGGCACTATTTTGATAATTATACCCTTAGCGATATTAAGGTAATTTCCATCATCTCTGGGAACATTGCTAGGGTGATCACTGGATTTTTTATAGGTGATTTGGATCTCTAGTAGCTCCAAATTGTTATTTATTTATTACATTTAATAATTGGATAGGTAGGCTGGTCTTCGGATCTTTTTCAGCCATGATCCTAGCCCACAGGGCAATGACTGTAGTAACAAATAGGGTTGTGGGTAGTCTAACATAAAATGATTGTGTTTCTGACAAATATAGATATTCCCCCATAGTTACTCAGGGCCTGAAGACATAACAGGTGATAAAAGCTGGTATATCATAAGTGCTATCATTTCACTGAAAACATGTCTCAGTAACTATGCAGATATGAATGTACTCATTTTTCTGTTTAGACTCCTAGCTGACATTGAGGAGTGTTATCATGATGTCTGAATTTGGGTTTGAGTTTACTGTGTAGAAATATATTTATCTTACAGATGATGAGGTCTGTGCATTCACAGAATGTTACACTTGAAGAAGCTAGACCAGACAGGATGCAGCCATTCCTATGTTTACACCACATACACCAGTCATAGGTGCATCTTATCCTTACCTCCATTTTTTTCCTGAACCATCAAACACTGGTGTAACTTTGTGCAGCTGGGGGGTGTTGAGAGACATAAGACTTTCTGTATTTTCATACCTTGTATTACATATACCTGTTGCTGAGTATTCTATACAGTGAGTCACAGATAGGGCCTTATTTGTAATGGTTTGCATTTTTATTTCTGTAGCTCTTCCTGAAGTTATGCTCTCTCCATCCTTTTCAACTGACCTTGATATAGACAATGAAGTTGTTGACATGCTTGCCACAGCCCATGACACATACATGCATAGTCGAATGGAAATCTGTGCATAGGCCCACATTAGGAACAGCATCCAGTCACAGCAAAGCCTCCAGCTCATGTGTCACTCAACTGGCACGGGATCATGCTGATGCTACATCAGGGTAATGAGGTTACAGAGCAAGGCTGAGGCTAAAGAGCAGGGCATTGGCCACTACATGGTATTCCCACTGCTGCTGGAGCACACAGCTAGCAGGAATGTGCAGTATGCAGAGGTGCATATGAGCATATGACACATGTGGATGTATCTCTGCAGGTGTCGACCTGTTGGTGCAGTCACATGAACAGGAGCATCAATTTCTTTGTACAACAAACAATGCCCTTGTGTCAGCCAGTGACTGACTTGTACAACTGGGTGTGATACATGATGTCTTTGAACACCAACCTGCAGAACTCATGACCATCACTGGATTCATTTATTTGATATGGTGGACCTTGCATAGTGTGACCAAATGAGTGCAACATGTGCAAACTCAAGAGTGTTGTACATGTTATATAGAAACTAACCTGAACTGTGTCCCTTTCACCTAGATGTAGGGGACTTTGCTGCCATGGATTTATTATGCACGGTGATTGGTCCATTGCCCAGTCTGTTGGACACTGACCTCTGGGTACTGGGAGTAGCAGTTCTGGTCACACACAGCCTGTTTGTAGTTGCCCTTCCCACTTCAGTAGTGCTGGTGCATCCACAGTATCCCCTGCACCCCCTGCTAGTACTGATGACACTACTACTGCCTCAGCAACATCTCAGCTGATCATCTGCCACAGGTGAGCAAATATGTGGGGATGTGTGGTAATATGGACATCCTGTGCTGCAGTGGTTCATCCCATACACTGTCACTTTCCACTGTGCCAGTGTATCCCCCTATATGTTGTATAATGACTGCTGTGCCTCCTATAACCTGCAGTGGATATGTATGGCACCACATTTCTGATGCCACTGTATTTTAAGTACCTGCTGTTTCAGAAGCACATCTGTAAATTAATTACATGACATAGTTGTGTCCCCAGTCTGAGTGTGCATTGCATATATGTTTTTCACTGCCATCATGCCACTGTGTTTCAAGTCCGCCATGCCATGGCTATATGTACTGTGAATGTCATACTACAAAACATGCAAACTACACTCACACTACGTAAATCTGCTGGCATATTACCCTTCTGTTCTTTACTATCTATGTGTGTTTGTCACAGATTCTGTTTTTGTAAAATGGTGATGTCTACTACCACATTGCCTGTGAACATGCATGATATGGCATGTCCATGTATTGCTATTGATAGCATATTTCTCTGCATATTGCCAAACGTTATATGCCGACTTCCTACCTATACTACATACATGCACACTTTTGCTTAGTCTAACAATCCCTCATGACATTTTCTCTACCCCCAGTCTACCCCACCATACACACATACACAGACCATACACACACTGTCTGCCTCCCTTTATTGCTGCCATAACTTTTCCTCATGACTGTGTCGCATGTTAATTTTGCATGACTGGGAGACTACCCCTGTGCCAGTTACATAAGGCTAATAGTGGCAATGTGCATGAGTGCAGGCATATCACATGTGCTTCATTGTGCAGCCAGAGCACTTGCATGGCCTGGTATGCACATATTGCTCTCATATAAGCATGGATATATATCTCCCCATAATTGTGTAAGTGTGTGTTATTTTCTAGCTACCCCCTGTGGACAGTGGTGCAAAGCTGATTTGTGTGCATACCTATAGGCCTACCTGTTTTATCCAGCAAATTTCTGTGGCATACCTTCATAATATTAGCTTCTGGATTTTAATCATATACATATACCCTGCACATATGTGTATGCATCACCACCCTTTTCCATCCTGTTCGCGTGGTTGTATTCATGTTTAGTAGCCTATGAATTTGGCAGTCTACCTCTGCCACCTTTCTGGCCAACAAAACTTAGGAACTTGAACTCACAGCTTGTTTCTGGTATTGTTAGTACACATGCCCTGGAAAAGAATGCCTACGTATATTTGATTGCTGCCATTTTCAAAGTGTCTGAGCATAACTAATTTTTCTAGGGTTGTTTGCAGTCTGGTCCTATTATTTATTTTGTTTTATTTAATTGCTATTTATATGACAGCTGACCACTGAGCTACATTCTGTGCAGTGGTTCCATGGTTGCATCTGAATAGTGGGTAGTGAGCACATTTTTCATTTTCCCTAAACTATTTCTCCCAAACCATCATTGTTTCCCTGGTTTGTAAGTTACTTGTTTGTGACCAGGGCTGCATTAGCTGGTGCGTATCATAGCTTGGCTCCTTTAATTTGCTTCTAGCTCTGTTGGGAACATCAGTGCTCTGTGTGTTGCTCTCTTGGCACCAGTTTTCTAGCAATATGGGGGGCAAACAAAATTGCTCCCCTTCATTTTCTAGCCTCCTAGCACTTGGCATCCTAAGGCAATGCAATAACTGCCTCCTGCTCAATGACAATGAACTGCTACTTAACACAGAAAGTTTTGTCTGTGAGAGAAGTAAATATTTAGCTTATACTGAGGCATCCCTCTCATAAATGTTAATGCACACCATGCATCACAAAGGCACATCCTTTTCTCAATCACTACCACATTTTCAAACAAAATACCTTAACATGTCACACACTCATGCTGTAAAAACATCCTTGTCAAAGCTTCCTAGAACTTGTGATAACAGGCCACAGCAGAAGTCCCTAAAATCACCTACTCCATGCACACCTAGAACAAGAAGACACCAACAGCATTGTTGATCCCAGTCAAGTAACACTAAATTAGCTTCTGAAAAGCATGTATTTGCAATTGCTGTCTCAGTTGTTATGCACACCAGTTCCCAACATCCACCCTGGATGAGTATAGGGTTAGTGTCATATGCCTCTCAGCTGCATGGTCACAGATATTACAAGGGCCCACAGCACCCTTTCCTGAGACAGGTTTGAGTATGTCATTGTGGTGGTCCATATTGGAGTAAATGAACTGGGGAGCAAAACTCTGAGGGACATGCAAAGATGTGTCAAAACTGTGATGGGTATAGGTAAATCCCTGGTCCTGAATGTAATACTTTCTTCACCAAGAATGATGCCTAAGTATAAACAGAAGATCACTGGCTTTAACAATTGGCTTAATCACTGGTGACATTCCATTGGGATCCAGTATGTATAAGCTGGAGATGATAGATAGTCCGCGTTTATATCATGCTATCGAAAGATGAAAATAGCGGACATTATTTCATCGGCCCCAAAACATCTAAAAACCAAAATATCGAACATTCAGAGCAGCGAATTTTTTCCCATGGAAAAAATTCACTATTCCAAAACACATACGCACAACACAAGCACACCAACCAAACAGCAATCCACACACTTACACTTAAAATCCTGCAACTAACCCTACACTAAACTGAACATACACTACTATCTACCCACTTACTTTAACCCAAACTCTAACCCTAAGGTCCGTCACTATCGCACACTCGCCTAACCCGCGCCCTAACCCTAACTCACTTAACCCGGCCCTAACGTCCACACAATCGCACACTTACCTGAACCTGACCCGTAACTTTCCACCACAGCGCTAAGAATAGTAAAGCCACAGAAACGGCCAACCGAATTCTTTCCCTGGGAAAGAATTCGGTGTTCTGCAGCTTTGCTATTCTTAGCATTCGCTGAATAGTGGCCGATGAAATAGTGTTCGCTATTTTCATCGTTCGATATCATGATATAGAACTGATAGTCCTACTTGTTTTGCAAATGATTACCTGCATCTCTCATTCAGGGGATTCTGTATATTGACAAAATCCCTTGCTGCCCCCATTGCCTTTTTTGGACATCTAATGGATATCACAACTTACCAAATTCCTCAAATCCTAAATTATACCACATTAAAGTGGCTTTTCTTAACATCAGGAATCTCTGTAGTACATTGGTGCTTCTCCATCTGGTACATGTCCACATATGTGCAGAGAGACACAGTCTTGGTTTAAATGTATAGACAGCTTTCCCTCTGTACCTGGGTTTTGCACTTACCGTGCTTTCAGGCCTGTTGTAAACTGTGGTGGCTTTGTCAAGGACCACATTTCATCTAGACTGAAACCCAGAGACCCAAACACCAAGCACATATAACATAATTTTACTGTGGAGAAGACATGCTCACAACTTATAGCATACTACAGAACTCCCTCCATGTCTCCAGATCATGTTAGATTCCTGAAAGTTTTAGAATAAATTTCTGTAAGAAATAATTCCATAATCTTAGGTGACTTCAACTACCCAGGCATAGACTGGGGCATAGGGTAAGCTCTCACTAGTATTTGTACTATATATTCCACTCCCTTAGTCTCTTCTCCAGTTAAGTCAGACCACAAGCTCATGACATTAACTCTCAACCCCCCCCCATAACCAATGTCTCTGAATTTAAGGACATCAAAAGGTTCTACATTAAACAAGTATATGATGGATTGTCTAAATTTACTAATGACAAATGTTGACAGGGACACAGCAGCCTGCTTTATTAAAGAGTTTTATGTCTACTCAGATGAATGCATAGATATGGCAGCCCCAATTACAGTCAAATACAACAGAAAATGTAAAACAGCCCCTGGTGGTCAATAGATATGTACCCAAATCCTCACACGCTGCTGTGGTGATGCCCCACAGGCTTAAGCTGAACATTAAGTGTAGCATTGTTTTCTTTTGAAAAACAGAAGCTACCCACAATGTTTTATTGTTTTATATATATATATATATATATATATATATATATATATATATATATATATATATATATATATATATATATATATATATATATATATACACATGCCACACCCTTATGAAATGAAAAGGAAGTCTGGGCATACCTCTCAACCTGGAAACATCAAAAATCTGGACAAGGCCCATGAAAAATAGGTACAAATCTGTATGCTGATTAACATACAATTTGCATACATAATTACATAACCCCACCCACTCCAATGGAATTGTGGGATACCAACTTTTCAAACACAAACTGAAGAACAGACAACCAAAGTATGGCACCAGAGTGCCCCTGCAGCCATTCCGATGCCCCATTACCTGGCTATTTCACCTCATTTACCATAAACACTAATGTGTGCATACTGCTTTACTTCTACAACTTCTGCCCTTGAAACTCACATTTATTAGCCTCTAGCCACCAAGTGTATTTAGTTGGGGGCATTTACACACACACAGTTTCAGATAAATACAAGGTTTCCTGTGTTTGTTTTTATTTATTTATTGTCATAATGTACATATAGTTCAGATTTAATTCCAAAATATTATACTGCTCAAGTAGATATGATGCTCCTAAATTATGGACTATGCCAAGAAGTATTAAAGGCTTCAACTCAAAGCTGAACAATGTCAACATTTTCATTGTTAACTGCTTCATGAAGTTCCATTTGATTCCCTGCATAATGTGTGTTGTTTACTGACATGGCCAAGGCATCTGTTTTCATATTTGAATCAACATTATGAAACAATACTGGATCCATTCCAAAACAGGAACTAGGCAACCAGATATATATGCATTTAAAATGAAGGATAACACATTTCAGGGCACTGAAAGACCATTTAAAATCCTTGAGGATATTCAGCTTAAATTATCTAGACATACAGCAAGAAGTCAACATTTTAAATATTTAACATTTATATAAAGCCAGACAGCTTTAATATATCAGGCAGATCAGTCACCCCTCCAAGTACCATCACCAGAAGCATAAATGATACTATATTTATCCAGACTGTTTCGAATGGGTCAGCAAGGAACTGAACACATAGCAGTTCATTTTTAACGTACAGAAAATATAAATACATGTATGTCCTAAGAATAGTATACATGTAACTTAAGGTTTACATGAATATTAACTGTATTTACTGTCACTTGTGATAAACTAGAATACATCTTATAAAACTGAATTTAAAACATTATGGCATCACATTATATTTAATGCTAGTTACTTCAATGCCTGTGAATCCTTACTTGTAGCATTTGTTATAATTAAGAAATAGTAAAAAATCTTCTCTTTACTCATCCATAGAGTGATATATGTGTATAGCTTTCCAAAGCTAAACTGTTGCTTGAAACAAGTCTGTAGGAGTCTCAGAGCACCTAACATTATTTTTATTAAAATAGAATAGCACTTTCATCTCATCTTTAGTTTAATAGAGACTTCATCTCTATGAAACTAAAGACGAGTCACAAGACAAAAGCGCTTATCTATTTTAATAAAAAAGTGAGTTGCTCTGACTTACATCATTAAATAAATAAAAAATAGATTTTTTAAGGAGAAAAATAGACTGTCAAAAAGCAGTGATACTGTGACCTTTCTCACAGTAAAATACTTAGATTTTAAACAAACGGCCTTATGGATTTTCACTTCAACATATCAAAAGAATTATGTGATGTTAGAACTTCTCTGTTGTGGTGGTATCTAATTTAAGTAGTGAAACAATGTCCTTTGTCTTATAATGTTATGTTGTTTATTTGGATAATCAAAAAACATAATTTAATTCCATATGCCAATAAATGGTATCCATGTGTTAGTACTGTGTCAGTACTGATTACAGAAGTTGAACAAAATCATTGACTTTCCTTTTGCTGTGTCATTTGGGTCAAGAGGGGGAGAAAAGACTATTTTAATAATGTTATTTAGTTCAGCTGTGGAAATGAATGGATTCTGTCTTACATAGCCATTTTATTCATCTGTGGTGTTAGTCATGTCCCGCATGGCTCTGTACTGGGCCACCACTTTTCATAACATTCTTCTCAGATATTAAACTGGGAAATGGGTTACAGATGACCAAATATGTTGATGATTTGAACAGACTAACCTTCAATAAATTATGTCTAACTTCTACAGTATAGTCTAAAAATACACAGTTGCTGCACCTGTAATACCCATATCCTTAATGTCATTAAATGTAGCTTCTTGAAATGTGTGGGAAAGGACTCCAGTTCATATTACAAAATGAACGGTAAACTCAGTATCTGCTAAAGTTAGAAAAGCAACTTCTGTAGCTCACCTAATTCTAAAGGGCATGTCCAACATCTCGATCATTATAGATCTTTATACCACACCCATATGACCCAATCTGTAACATTATAGAGCATTATACCACACCCACATGACCGATTATTGGTAACATCATAGATGTTTATACCACAGCCATATGACCCATTATTGGTACAGTGTGGTATTATGCAGCCCTTCATCACCCACATGAATTTACTTAGTTGAAAAATCAGTACATTGGAAAAAATTATTCAGAAAGACTTTAGGAATTCCCCTTATACTCTCTTTCCTGTATGTTACTAAGAAGTGACCTCTGCCTGGTTTATAAAACAATGTCTGATCCAGTTTTATTGGCCTGGAATCTAATGTTAGGCAAGATAAAACCAGATCAGGGAACTTATTGTTAAAAATTTATATAATAGAAAAACTTGACATACACTCTAGACATCACCTTTCAAGATTAACAACAGTTTTACTTTATAATATAAATTAAATGTTCATTAACTTCCTTCAAAATAATCTTTGATATACAGCTTCCAAAAGAAATTACAACTGCTCAAAGGTGCGATCACAAAACAACATTAGTAAATGTTCATTAACTTCCTTGAAAAATAATCTTTGACAGACAGCTTCCTAAAAAAAGTACAGCTCTTAAGTGAAATCACAAAACTTTGAAAACACTTGACCATGAACAACAATCATAGTTTTAAAAATCATTAAAAAGGCATTTTTGCACACCCCCAGCATGGGAGCTGCATCCTCTTACCCCTACTACTTTTATATACACCAATGTAGCTGAAAGGTACATTATGCCTGCTGCAACTTACAGTTTGGGTGACACACACACACACACACACACACACACACACACACACACACACACACACACACACACACACACACACACACCGTTTCCTTAAGCAGCTCACATTGCCTCAGTGCAGAACAGCCAGAGCCGAGCAATTTCCTCTGGCCAGCAAAGCATTAATTCACCAGGCATCAGCGACCTCCGCTCCATGCAAAAGTAAAACAGCCAAAGTATTGATCAAGCCACGAGTCCAACAATAAACGCACAGCCAAAGGTCTGCAGCAGTTGCTTGTTCCATTTCCGATTCCGTGCTAAAAGTTTTCAAACAGCCGGAATTTAAGAACACACAGCCAAAGCTCTGTAGCAATCAATACTTTCATTCAAACAGCCAGCCGGAAAGCACATGAGTCCTAGAGCTCAATTCCGACAGGCTGACAGAGCTGACATCATCGCACACGTGATGACGTCAGGTCAAAATGGCGCAAAATAAAAAAAAATTGAAAAGAGCTGGAAAAAATTGGAAATGAAGGGGTGCCACTAGGGAATCATGGCACCCCATTAATTGGATCCCAAAACTTGGCAAAAACCAAGTAAATCGGTACGGTTGGGAGGTCTGAGTCTGGGACATGGACACCTGTATTGACAGTTGTCTTTCCTTTGATTATCACATGGAAGCTATTGTCAGGTAATACTATACTGTCCCCTCTATCCAAAATCATGGAAAGGTGCATTTACCAACAAACATGAACTATCTACTCCAAAACAACCTGCTCTCTCAAACTCAGTATGGCTTCAGGCCAAATCACAGCACACACACAGCATTACTATCCTTTACAACCACCATTATTAAGGTTAGAGACAAAGGTCACCTAGTAGCTGCAATATTCCTAGACCTCTCAAAAGTGTTCAGTATTATTTCACACATGTTACTACTTAATAGACTATTCAGCCTAGGCTGTTCCACCTCCTCCACACTTCAGTGGTTCCAAAGTTACCTCCATGATAGGAAACAAGCAGTTAAATGGTTAAACAAACTCTACCCATTCCTGCCAATCCCCACAGGAGGACCCCAAGGCTCTATCTTAAGGCCCTTACTATTTAACATATTCACTGATAACCTATATACCTCCTCTTCCCCAGGAACATTAATACAGTATGCAGATGACTCAGCCTGAATCTGCACCTCCTGTACCCTCCCTGAACTGCTAACCAAAACCCAACAATCTTTCTCAGCAATTGAACCATGGCTTAAATATCTTAAATCAAGGAAATGATGCTTTTTTTTGCTTGACAAGATTTTTCTAATTTTTATGTAACAGAAGTTTGTTTGTTTCAAGCCACTTTGTCCTTAATTATCTTACTAAGAGTATTTAACTTGTTACTGAGAGTTTATTACTGATTCTAAGTAAATAAATGCTTAAAACCAGAACGATAAGCTTTATAACCATGCTCAAGCATGCATAATTGGTTTACTGCAGTCAGAATTTCTTATTTCAAGTATCTTTTTCTTTTACCTCTTCATTAATTTATTGCAAACATTCAAATAGCATGACATGTCTTTTAAGAACAGGATAATCTATTCAGTCAGCCTTTACTGATGTAAGATATTTGCAATAAATAAATAAATAAATATTTGAAAAATAAAGTCTGCCATTCATCTGATCAACATGAACACAAGCAGAAATAATACATCTTATAAGCACCTTTCAATTCACTCAAGGATCACCTTAGAAATATACATGTCTACTTAAAGTAAAACATTTGTTGAAATGTGTTTAAACAGCACAAATATGCAAATAATATCATAATCTCCACTAATAACAATGCAATTTGTGATAGTAAAGGATAGAACTGCTTGTGATTCCAATGACATGAAGAACATGCAGCTTGGACAGTGACATCACCAGTATATGCAAAGCATTTCAACCATTTGTAACTAAATTTCTCCATTTTTGCTTGAGAATAGCAATTTTGCACACTGTTTTCTTATTCAAAATATCCTTAGGGTGGCACTGTGCTGATGAGGTTATCACTCATGCTCCCACCGCTGAGGTTCTGAGTTCAAATCCCATGTGGGTAGAGTTTCAATGTTCTCCCCATGTTCATGTGGGTTTATTCTGGGTACTCTGGTTTCCTCCCACAGTCCAAATACATGGAGGTTATGTGAACTGGCAATGTGAAACTGACCATATGTATGGTGTGTGAGTGTGTGTTGTAGTCCATGCCCTGCAATGAGTTGGCTCTATGTCCAGGTTGTACCCTGCCCACTGATGTATGCCCTCTGGAGATGGGCTCTAGCAGTCAGTGCGAATTGAGAGACTGTATATATGAGAACACACTATGAGTCATTAGAACTATTGTACAATTCTATTACATCCCCAAGATAGTATCTGATGTGTACAAAAGTTTGGCTGTTGTTGTAAATTGTGTAATAAGAGGTAAAATCAACCAGCTTTTCAGCATCTGCAAACTCAGTGACTTGTACAAGGTGTGTGGAGTCCACTTGATAAGCCATGATGTTTCTGTCAAAGCAAATAGTTTGAAATGGTTGATATTCCAAAAAATAAAACCTAAAATCTACAGGAAATATGTTTGTGACAAGTCCAGATTCTGGCATATTATCATTCTGTACTTTGGCAAAGATCATGGACTTATGAGTTATATATTTATTATCATTTATGACAAGCCACTTGAGTGATACAGCATGGTTTACCTAATTTAAACCAAAGACGTCCCTCAGTTTTCCATGTAAATATTGGAGATCTTTCACCTCAGACACAGGTCCCATCTCCCTTTCACTTGAAAAAATGGGGTGCACTGAGCAGTCAACATTTTGACAACTTTCATATATTTGGTTGTGTTTCATCAAAGACTTGCAAATATTTTTAAAATTGAATTTGGAGGCTCATTGTTTAAAGAAAGAATGTTTATACCTGAACCACATACACATATATGTGACCATTGGACCCAATGATTTTATTTGTGATGGTAAATGTATCATATAATGCTGTTTAGGTGTAGTGGTACAGTCTTGATAATGCTCCTTCCAGTGCTTAAATGATTTCCAGTGAGCAACATCAATCTAGACACAGTTGCAATGGTAACAACAAGTGCAAATACTGTCTGTATAATTTCTATTAGGTCAATTATCAGTTGGAAATATTCAATGATTTTTCAACTCTCCAAAAGAAGTGGTAATATCCTTAGCAACAAAAGCATTTGCCCTGATGTCTGATTTAGTTTGCTATCAGTTGAGGACAATGTATTAAATTAAATTGGGGGTGGACGATCTCTATGATCTAGAGGAGAATAAGGGAAACCAAGAATAGCAGAATTCACACAGTCCAGATCAATCTGTCCTGACTGTACAAGATGACTCAAAACACATTTGATTGTCAATGGGGCAACACCCTCCAGAAATATATACATAATGTCTTGTGGAGTTTGTTGTATGATGCCAAAGACTGGGAAATCAACTAACTTGCTCTTTCAATTGATCCCATATGTTGTTTACAGGCTTTTGTGAAGTAAGTCTGCCTTTGTCTTTCCTATTTCATCACACCATCTGAGATGTTTTTCTAATTTCCTTTTAGTATATGCATCCTCACTGAAGTGCAACTGCATGTCCTCAGCAGAACATTCACAGTGTCTGCACTTACTGTAGGCAAAGTCCACACCCTTTTTGAACCCAGCAAGTTCATGTTGTGCCAGGGTGTCTCCACAGACAGAAATCAATAAACTGTATATTTTCTTCTCTCCATTACCAGTTTGGATTTTAACGCTATTGTACAATGCATTCATGTCTTCCTTGATTCTATTCAGTGTTACATCTACACCAGATTGATGGAGGTCTGCTGTTCTAGCCATGGGAAGTAACCTGATAGCAGTTAATTTAGACCTGTATTTTGGGTCTATATTTCCTAGGATGTAGTACACCATGAACAACTTGTTTTTAGATGCAAAGGATCCTAGTAGGTTACAGAGCTCTATTTCATCTGAGTAAAGTATAATCTGTAATGCATTTGGTGTCTCAGAAAAATAAGGAATGTGATTTTAGAAAATCTCCATTAACAATATCATGAAAAAAAACTTCCCTGCACCTCTGAGGTCCAATTTCAATCATAGACATAATCCTTGGGTGTGATAAGAACTGTTCTAGTCTCTTTAATGAAAAGATCTGTCAATAATGAATATGTCTCCACATTTCTCCTTGCATATTGTTCAAGTAATTGGAATTTCCTCTGCATCCATATAGCTAGACTGTTTCTTAATAACAATGTCCTGTTGAAATGTTGTTGCAACACCAGCAAAAGGGTCAATAAAATTGTCAAAAATATCCATTTCATGTTTTTCAAGTTGACCTATTGTGCTTGCTGAATGCTTCTTTAGCACTCTCTCCACCTGTTCCTTAGGTTGTCTATTAGTGATGATTGGTACTGTTGGACAACAGCAACGATATCATTCATTCCTTTCTGAAAATGAGAGAGAAAGGTGGATGATGTAATTGAGCATGGACACCATTAGATGGGCCACTCTGGATATGTGGCAATTGCAGAACCTATTATTTCTTATTTCAGCATACATGTTCATGCAGGTTAGAGCAGCCACTGCCCACAACAAAAACACTACAGTAACATTCCTCTATTCGGCAGATGCCTAAACCATATGAAAATTATCTCTTTGATGTTAAATTAAAATACCATCAACAACTTTTGTGTACATCACAGACGGATGAGGAAATATATATATATATTCAGCATCCTATCTGTTTCAGAATAAGAGTCCTATGGTTTAAAGGGACAAAATAGCTATGTTTGCAAAATCTTATATACTACTGTATCTCAAAGGGAAACTGCAAGACAGGACTGGAAGCAGGAGTGCCGAAGCAGCCAACTACAGCAAGCATTGCTGCTAGTGACAGAGTTGAACACCTGTCATAACAGATCTGACATATTCACTATATGAGGTCCCAAACAGTAAGACAAAGAAATATAACTATAACCATAACCATCAAAAAGTATACAAAATGCTCTGCATAATGTAACTAACCAAATGCTGTTCTCCTTTCTACAATTGCATCTTACCTGTGAGAGATGGTGCTTGGCTCTTGCATTTATCACTAAAGCAGAGGCATTTGGCCTCATATCCTAAAGAAAGTGAAGATTTTAATGTAGTATATATAGGGAGGACATATCTCATGAAAAGTCTAAATGTTTGTGACATAAGAAGTTGTATGAAGATTAAGGATCAATTGTTAAAGGTTCAATATTTAACAAGAGCCCCAAAAATTGAATACAATATTATTAGTATAGCCAATTACTTAAAAATATGGCCCACTTCAATCAAATGCCACAAGATACATAACTTACTTGTACTGTAACAAGTCCATGTTAGTCAATGCCCTTTTGTCCTTCACCTGAGTCTTATGTATGGAGTTGATGATCACTGACGCAGGGGTTAGATAAAAGGTGATCCCATTCAATGTCCTGTGTACCACACATCAAAAAGTGTTATTCTTTGAGCAATAATCGTGTTTTGTTCTTATTTTCATAGTAATCCAGCTAGTCAAGAGAGTCATTATAATTAAAATTATTGAGTTATTGAATAGCACACAGACTCCCCTTTGCACCTCCCAGTTTGTACATCTTCCATTTCCTGACATCACGTATACTCATTCCCACTTGAGCTGAAGAGGTGAGGAAAATACACAAGATGGGATGAAGAGGTGTTTATCAAAATCTTTTTCTTTTAGTATTGCCAGTGTCACCATGAAGAGTTTCATATTATGGCCACAAAACAAAAGAAAACATGAAATTCTGACCCACATTCAGTTGTCCAATTTAATGAAATGACTGAGTTTTTGTATGATGCACAAACTGGTTTATTCCCTATAGGTAATACAATCTCTTAAAATTGTGATAAAACTGAGCTTACTTCTTGCCGTAGTACTTGGCTTTCCTCTGATTGCTATTCACTTGGTCTGGTGTCTTCAACTAGGTATTCAGAGTGTCTTCTCTTTACGTGATAATAGAATGAATTTTATACTCTATATTCTTCAGTCCATCCAACAATAATCCACATCAACCAAAAATCAGGTGCACAGCTGTGCAATTAATATGGCTCAATAAAAGTTTCAATGAAGTACTCTTAAACACACAACAGATAACGCACTGCCAAAGCATCTTGTTGCTAAAAAGCAAAGGCATGCATCAAATATTCCTATGTTCCTATTTCAAGTACTTAACATGAGCTCATCACATCATCTGGCCATATTAGGGAGGCCTATAAATATTTTTCTTTAATATATGCTAGATAGTAATGTTTATAGGTTCATATGTAGGTACTAGGCTATTGGCCCTAGGGTTATAAGACTAGCCAAAAAGGTACCCTGGTTTTTGCCACCCAAGAAAAGTATTTTCCTGTGCCCCCTGATATGTACATAACCTGGTATTTTCCTGTGCCCCTTGATATGTACATAACCTGATGAAGTGAGGTGCACTTCATAATTTATGAAGTCAGATATAAAGAACACCTCCATTGTCAAGTCAGTTGAATTATTTCTTAGTATTTAGGATACTTAAATCACCCATATTGTTGAAATGATGCATAGTCACCATTCAGTTGCAGTTGGCCATTGTCACTCCTCCAAGACAGAGAGCAGCACAATGAATGTGAGCAGAATGGATGCATGGATAATATCACAACTGCAGTTGTTTCATTTCAGTTAGGATAATGGTGACCCACCTGCAGTCTTCACAACCAATGGTGTGTGTGTGTGTGTGTGTGTGTGTGTGTGTGTGTGTGTGTGTGTGTGTGTGTGTGTGTGTGTGTGTGTGTGTATGCTCAAACTCTGTACCTTAGGTCAAGAAGCAACAGCCTGGTTCTCTAACCTTCCCACCACTTGTGATTCATGGACTTGAGTGCATAGCTCTCAGCTGTTCAGATCTTTGGGCTGTTCATCATGACGTTTCTGATTTTCTGGCAAATCAGTGAGACCTGAATTCACTAAATAATGACAGCCATTTAATTTTCAGTCTTCCTAACTTTCAGGAAATGCATGGTAACCAAAACTTTTATTCTAGCAACTTTTTAAGGTTATACAAGTAATATTTCAAATGTGTCCCTGGTTTTGGGTCTTTGTTCCCCCACATGAATTTTGACTTTTTCCAGATGTCTTGTGCTACAAAGTTGAGAAATATGGCTGAGTGTCAAGTGCATTTTAAAAGAAAGTGAGTGTCAAGTGCATTTTACAAGAAGCTGCAAACTTCAGGGGAAGAGAAGTTTAGTGCTGCTTATATGCCAAATCTGTTTACAATGTGCAACTGTTGTTTAGCAAATGATATCACTACTATTGTGCTAAAGTATTTAAAATTACTAGAGCACAGCAGGGGTATACATGCCCTATAATGCAGAAGGCTGTAGGTTCTACGTGAATTTCAAGTAACACCTACACCAAGCTCAGTGCTTTAAATCTCCAGTCTGCAGCACACCAAAATAAAGTAAATTAAATTAATTTTATCATTGTCCAGTAAACTCTACTTTTGTTGTAAGGCTATCTGCACATCACTGGCCACCTCCTTTACTATCACCCTTCTTGTTCATCTCTATTTCTCTACAAATACTTGTCCCCCCCCTTACATTTCCTGCCTTCCTTTTTACACTCCTCACTGCTTTGTGTTAACGCTGGGATATCTAGTAAACCCTACCTTATACTACAGCTCAGTACCTTGCATTTCTCTTTTACCCTCTCCTTTGAATTCCTACCATTAAATATTCTATAACAGTCTAAATATTGATTATCATACTCTGCTTACATTTCCAGTGATAGGATTCTGCTGATAGATGCAGTCTGGTTTCACTTTCTGTATGTATTCCTGTGCTTGGCCTTTTTTGGCACATTTGTGTCCTGTACTTTTATTTCTTTATGCCCATACGGCCTTGCTACATTCAAACAGTCTCAGCCAGTGTTTGGCACCATCTTTTCTTTCACTTTTATCTGCTCTACTAACTCCCGCAAGCCTTACTGGTGTGTATGAGCCATTATTTCAGTGGTTTTACTGTAAGGTTTTCGATAGTTTAGCAGATTAAGGTTTTTTTTATCTTTATTTAATGTAAAATATTGTATTTTTCTTTTTTTGTAATCTGCTTCACTAACAATATTTCATTGTCAGTATTTGTATTTGTATTCAGCAATATTGTAGTGATTTCTAGCTCTACATTTAATGTTTATCTTTGATTGCATCTGTCTAGGATTATTTCTGGGATATTTGTCAGTTTGCTAACTGTTTATAGTGTCTGTGCAGTAACCTGCCTAGCAGCTAAACCTCAGACAGTATAAACTGTTTTATCAATTTGCAGGTTTGGCTTATTAATTGTTTAATAACATAGATTTAGCTACATAAATTACTACAGTATGGTAAGATTAATGGTCTATTCTAGGTGTCTCTATCGATTGTAAAGACACTATAAACTTAACTGGCTAACGGTTGAATTTTGCTGCATTTCTCTACCTATAGAGCGTGTCTAGTCACAACTTTTACTAGCTTATACAGTATTAGCACTGCTGCCTGGTTGAATTCTGGTGTATTTCTCTGCCTATAGATAGAGCTATGTTATATATTTGTTAACTGACATGGTATCTGAATAATCCTGCTCTAATATTATCTGTACTACTAAGGTCAAGGTCATATTGTCTGATACTCTTAACAGTAATACTGAAACTGCTTCAGTAATTGTACAGTTTCTAATGTCTGCTGACTATGTGTTTTAAATGTAGGGCTGCTGTATATGTACATACTGTTTGTCTATGTACATCTATAATATATACTTAACAGTCTCACAATATTCATCCCCATTTCTAACTATTCTATCTGCCTCTGAACTACCCTTAACCAACAGCTAGACCTGGTTTAATACAAATCTATATTAGCAGTAAGCGCTCTCTCTCATACTCTGCTCCAGCTTGTCTCCCTTTCTGTTTTTTTTTTTTATATATCTATGTTGTTCAGTTGGTTGCTTGTCTCATTTACCTATTTCACCTCTCCTTTCTTCCCCTCTTCTCCTAGGTTGTAAAAGTCTACAAATCACCCAATGTGAATTTCAAGTAACACCTACATCAAGCTCAGTGTTTTAAATCTCTGGTCTGCAGCACACCGAAATAAAGTAAATGTTTGAAATTAATTTTATCATTCTCCTATATCCTATATGTTCTTTGTAAGGCTCTCTGCACACCACTGGGCAACACTTTTATATCACCCTTCTTGTTCATCTCTATTTCTCTAAAAATACTTGCCCCACCTTAAATTTCCTTCCTTCCTTCCTTTTTACCCTCCTCACTGCTTTGCGTTAACTCTGTGATATCTAGAAAACCCTACCTTTTACTACAGATCAGTACCTTGCATTTCTCTTCCATTTACTCTTTCCTTTATATTTCTGTCATTAAATATTCTATTTTAGCCTAAATATGGATTATTGTATTCTACTTACATTTCCAGTGATAGGATTCCGCTTATAGATGCAGTCTGGTTCTTTTCTTCAGGGCCTCTACTCATATCCCCGACAAACCACTCCCTCTAATTTCCTTATCCAATTACATATACCTTTACCCTGTCCACCTTCACATCAAATTCATAGCTTACATACTTTTATTTAACTCAAATTGATTTGCTTTCCCATTTCTCCATCACCTTGAATATCATCTCACCCTACTACAATTCTTTACCTCTTACTATACTTCATTTCTCCCTGTATAAACACTACGTATAACTATCTTACATTAACTCCAGGCTTATCTCTGTCTCTCCTACTACTCCTATGTTTTTCACTGCACCTATTAATACACACATCAAACTAACATTGCGCCATAAATTTACTATTGACTAATCACATCTCCCCTCCACGTATCATAGCTTTTAACACAAAACACCTACCCAAACTGTCAAAGCCCACCCTGAAGACAACGCATTTCCAACCTTACCTTAAGCTGCTCACATGTCACTAGTTAACATACATCACTACTTACACCTGATATTTCATTCTAACATATAAATACCATAGGTTTATAAGTTCATAGGTTCATAGGTTGGTACTAGGCTATCAGCCCTAGGGCCTATACAAGCCTAGCCATAACAATTCCCTGGATATTTCTTCCCAGACTATTTACTTCCCTGGACCCCTGCACTTCTACTATCTGTATACCCACCCACACACTAGACTTGCTCCTCTTAACCTCCCTAACATCTTTACTCTTAATTTTCAACCTCGTTACAGCTATATTCTCTCATACCCCCATTCATCAGTACAGATCAGTAACCATCTCTAACCATCTCCCCAATAAACAATACAGTTTCTCACATGTCTCTGTCCAGATTTTCCCCTATACCCTCCCATATTATTCAACCCACAAATTGGCCTCCTCACCTCCTATGAAACCACCCTTAAACCAGTACAATCACCTATCTATAAAAACATATTCCATGGTACTCATTCCTCATCACTTATCTACTCAAAAGTGGAGACATACATTCTAACCTAGGCCCACTCTTTAATCCAAACCCCAAAAGTAACCCCAAAGATTTAAGTATACTAACACTGAACCTTAGAAGTATATGTAATAAGACAGCCTCGCTGCATGCCTGGACTGATCAAAATAAACCTGACATATTAGCACTTACCAAAACATGGCTTCACCCCAATGGAAAAGATTCAGAAATGATACCTCCAAACTTTGCAATAACCAGATGAGATAGATCTAAAAAGAAAGGGGGAGGGATAGCCCTCCTATATCACTCTTAACTCAATATCACACCCTACACCAGTAATATACCCACCTTTTTTAATGCTGAGGTACTAATCTCTTTTTTGAACCTAAGCACAACAAAAAAGAATTTGCATAATATCAATATATATCCCACCAAGTCACAATATACCAGTGTTGGAGGATATATTATCCTGGACATCCCATACAATATATCATTAAACAGTAATCTTAACAAATGTTAATATAGACTGGCAGACCATTGTTTCTAAATTCCCCATAAATAGTATCAATCTGTATGGCTTTTCACAGCTTATCAATAGTCCAACAAGATACAGCAAAGATCTTACCTGCTAATCCACCCTATACTGGATCCTAGTATCCCTCCCCACCAGTTATCCCTCTTCAGGCACACTGTCTATTTCCATTAGTGATAGTGACCATCTGCCAGTTAATGCCATCAGAACAAACTACCAACAACTAAGAGTACACACTGTAAAATCAATTAGAAATTTAATTTTTGTCAGCATAAATTCAACAATCTCCTACATGAAATAGACTGGGCACCCCTTAAACTACTACCCCTTAATGATGCCATACTATACTTTAATAACACCTTTTGACATATACTTAATACCCTAGCCTCCATTCGTATGAAAAGAACCAAAAACAACTCAGTCACATGGCTCTCTAAGGAATGTAAACACCTAATGAAGCAAAGGGACCTAGCCTGGAAAACCTGGAAACTAAACAAAAATTAACAAAATCATGTCAGCTTCAAAACACTATGTAACAAAGTGACAAAATTAATCCACAAAGATAAGAAACCATACTATTCCCAGCTTCAACTTCAGCATATAACAACCCCCCCCCAAAAAAAATTGGGGGTCCTTATCTAGTCTAGTTTACCTAGGAAAAATAGAGATCACACCCCATTATCCAGGGAAAAATAGAGATCACACCCCATCACCTAATACCTCTCCATCACAAATAGCCGAAAACTTTAACAAACATTTCATAAAATCAATATCAGACCTGCTAACACCCATAATACTGGACCCCCACCCTTCAACCTGTTTTGGCACCAATCCTACACCATTTATTGCTTCTAACCCAATCATTAATAACCCCCCTACTCAACAAAATGTCATACAAACCCCATTCTCATTTCAGCCCATGGCCACAAACATCACAAAGAAACTGCTGCAAAAAGTAAACCCCTGTTCCACCTAAGCTGATAATCTTCCACCACACTACCTCAAACTGGCTGCCAGCTCAATTGCCTACCCAGTCAGTATCCTTATTAATAGGTCTTTATCTGAATCAGAAGTGCACACCATATGGAAATGATCTCACATCACTCCCATCCACAAAGGAGGCAACTCTATTGAACTAAACAAAATAAAAAATAAAAATAAAAAAAAAAACAGAGAAAGCGAAGAGCACCAATTGCAGAAGCATAAAATACAAAATTGTTTAATACTTCAGCATCTCGGCTAGCAAGCCTTTCACAGAGTTAATATCATAGTAGCACAAGCTACACTTAAATAACAAATATCACTTCTTTCAGCCTAGGGCTATTTTCTCCTGTGTGTCAAACAGAGTGGATTACTGTCTCTGATGTCCTTGTGAGAAACCAAAATAATGTTTAAAATCAGAGTACAAGAGCATGTTAGAGACATTAAGAATCAAAATGTGGATAGCCCTGTGGCATCACATTTTCATGCAATATACATGGGGCCTTGTACTAGTTTAAAAGCATGCATTTAGAACAAGTTTTAATTAAGGATGATGTTGCACTTTATTTATTTTATTTATTTATTTTATTTTACATTTGTTGACCGGGCTAGTCTAGCTGGAGATATTTCCATTTTCAGTAGCGGCCCAGGGAGAAAAGCTCCACAGTTTAAGCCAAGTCAGCCAAGTAGAGAAAAGAGTAAACAGGAGTAAGAGAGATAGTTTTAAGATTAAGTAGTACTAGTGGAAAGCTAATCAGGTTTACTACAGGAACAAAGCCAGTGATTTTGGAAACTCTCTAGCTAAACAATTCACTTAAAAACAAACTGTTATATAAAGAAGCAGTCTGTATTTTAAGGTTTGGCACTTTGGTGCCTTATGTTTTAAACAAAGAACTTGAGTGGAAGTCTTTTCTGCATTAAGTGATAATTATTAGTTTGTGTTTAATTGTTTTAGTTAATTGATTAATGAAGTGATATTTGTTATTTAAATGTAGCTTGTGCTACTGTGATGTTAACTCTGTGAAAGACTTGCTAGCTGAGGTGCTGGAGTATTAAACAATTTTGGATTTTATGCTTCTGCAGTTGGTGTTCTTCGCTAACTCTGTTGAACTAACCAATTTCTGTCTTATATCCATCTTGTAACCCATATGCAAAATTCTAATGAGAGGTATTCATCAGCAGATAATGCAATATCTATTGCAAAACAATCTTTTAACCCAAACTCAGCATGGTTCCCAACCCAGCCACAGTACACCTATAGCCATATTATCCTTTACAGACACCATAAACAAGGCCAGAGATTCAGGATACTATACAGCCTCAGTATTCCCTTGACACATCTAAGGCCTTTGACACAGTCTTTCACTCCCTACTACTAAACACACTGTCTAACTTAGGCTTCACATAACACACCCTGGGATTCAGCAAACTTCCATGCAAGAATAGCTTATTCTTACACAGAAGGGACCATTCCCATGCAGCACGGCAGAGCACCATGCATATTCATGAAGGCGTGCTGCCATGCTCTAAAATGAACACCATTCTGTGCATGAGCATAGGGGGTGTGTCTGAGAGCAGTGCTCTCACTATACACATGCCTCCTGCACTTCGTACTTGCTATATGGCAATGTAAAGATAACGAGAGTGTCCTCGAACACCGTTACTTGTCATCTGGGCAAGAAATCTGGACAAAGCCATAGTAAACAGAGGACAAATGTGAGATATTGGTCTCACAAATGTATAAAGTCGATAGAATGACAGGCTTCACATTAGCATGAAGTCCACAAAGGGTAAGAAGTGTAAAACTCAAATGTCTGTCATTATTTCCTAAATGCCGACTTTAATGCTTTGCCACTAATCTGCCAGAAAGCCACAATTGTATGAAAAATAAACCAAAAATTTAAGGCACAAATCTGGACATTTGTGAAAAATCTGTACAGTTGAGAGGTATGGGAGATGTATGGAGGACACTGTTAGTGTCTGTGAAGCATACCTATCAAAAGCAAAGCCTGCCATGTCATCACTGTTTAAAAAGCACAGCCCCCACAGATAATGTACAGAAAATAAAACACAACAGTTTAATTTTTTTTTTCAGTCCGCAATAAAGTTTAAGCATAACTGAGTGGGCATGCCCATCGCGCAACTCTGCTCAGCCTAGCTTACACATTACAAGGAGCTACATAGGAATATACCTTAAGATATATCAATGCGTAAATAGTGAAGTGGTTAGAGCATTCTCTTGGCAAGTAGTCATTCCCAGTTCAACAATTCGCATTTTACATGTGAAAGCAGTACTTATTTTTTAATAATTAGGTAGTAAATAACACATATTTGTAAACCAGAGTAGTGTAGTAGGTCCAGATGTGAGGTGTCAGTGTAATATAGTTGTGAAACCCCCATATAAACACAAGTGCCCCATAAAGTATAGTCATAAAAGAATAAATGCAATGAAAGCATGTAGGGGGATGTCACAGAAGGTAAACAAAATTATAATATGTCAGGAATGATTAATCAATCCTATACAGCTGATAGTCTATAAAATAAAACTTAAGCAATGCTAAGCATTGCACAGCTATGTTTACTGGATGTAAGAATTGCTTAAATATGAATGCCAAGTATGAGCAGCCCAGCTAAGAGGATTTGCTAATAGGCAAGCAGTGCTGAACCTGCCCCTTTAAGCACTGCCAACCTTAGCTAAGTAGGCTTGCCCGTAGCTTAGCTTAGCTCAGCATATTCAAAACCATTCAATCACAGCAAAGTGCAGGAAATCGTCTGTATTTAAACCTCGCAGGCAGGAATACAGCCCATAACCAGTTGTAGATTCCCACTGTAGGCAGTATGGCTGGTGTAGGAGAAGGCATGCGCTTTTGGGCACAGTGCTGGGGCATACAGGAGTCCAAGGTCATGTAAAAAATCATGATGTGAGACTGCTGCAGGACCAGTACCAGGGCTCCCAATACAAAGTGGAGGCCTGGAAAAGTCTCACCAGTGATCTCACCAGTGCCACTGGCATACCTCTGACTGGTGAGCCGGTCTGACACTACTATGCAAACTTGAAGCAGAAGAAGAGGGAGCTCTTGAACCAGTGGATCCAAGAAGCACAGCAGAGGGGTGATGACCCAGCAATGTGCAAGTATTCATAGCAATAACTGTTTACCAAAGTCCAGCCTGTGTATGTGATTGACAGGTATGCATAAATGTTTCTCTATCTTCTTTACAGCTCCAACCAGGAAGCCCATGCAAGCAGGTTGCAAAGGCTGTGTTGCAAGGCTGGTGAGTAACAATCTAGCTTGTAGTATTCATATCAAATAAATATAAAGGAGTAGAATTTCACCTGGCAGTATTAAAAATGGATATGGTTTGTACTGAATAAACCAGACAATATTACAGTAACAGTCTCATATAGGTTATATATTAATAAAACTGTAACAGCATGTCAATAAAATTCAAAGCCCTGGACTGGTTGTGTTTACTCTGGTATTGTATGAATTGAAATGTGTACAGGTTATGCATAGCAACTATAGCTCTGAAAGCATTAAACTATCAAGTCTCATCTGGCAAAGTTAGCGCCTCTGTAAGACACGAGATTAACTGATAAGAAATACGTCATGCACCAAGATTTGATATCTGGATAGTAATGTTGTGTTAACCACTGTTTTCCACACTGTGCTATGTCAAAGGTTAAGTATAGGAATGTATGTATAAGAATGTTGCAATTACAAGGTCACATAACACAACCAAGAGAGAATGAGAAAACATTCAGTGAAGAGGGAGCAGTTGCCCAATGGCTCATTCTGACGAAACACAAACTTGTAGTAATTTTAGCAGAAACAGGCACAGTTTGAATCCCAGGAGTGGTAGTAAGCTGTATGCATAATTTCAAGTAGGATTTTTTGAATATGTGTAGAAAGAGTCAGGTACTGTTAACATAAATTTCCTCCACAGGTCTTGCAGATAAAAGAAGGTATAAAGTAGCTATAAGATAGCTTTAGTTATACTGTGTCCAACACCCATGGTCCAACCCCAAGGCTGCAAGTGACAGCAAGCTAAGTATATACACCAAGTGGTCTCCACCAAAAAATGTTCAAAAGTGTCATGCTGTCACAGCTACCGGTCCCTGCAGCCAACACTCAGGGTGACCAACAGATATCAAGGCAGAGTATGGCAGTAGCACACACTCACACACACACACACACACACACACACACACACACACACACACACACACACACACAC